>NC_042515.1:9897622-10098788 GCF_900963305.1 Echeneis naucrates | reverse complement strand
CAGACAGTCTGTTGTCATAAAAGTTGTTTCTTTTCCTTAATAAAGAGACAGCAGTTAGTTTTAATGCCAGTCTTATAACCTTGTGATTACAGGGCAGGTGCTGAGAAAGTTTCCTTTGAAATGTATAATTTACAGATTTGAATTATCCAGTTAAAATATAATAGTAACTGCTTTAATTTCTTCATCACTTGTTGGCTAATTTTTGATTAACTTTTCAGTGCCATAAATTTACTGTGTTGGTGCCATGTCATCATTTCCCAACAGTTAAGTTAAGTTAGACCTAAAGACCTAATGAAAACAAAATGCTGAACGATCTCTTTGCCCTGCATGCCTGCAAATATGTCGGAATGCGGGATACCTGCATGGCCAAAGCAAAAGAATGTATAAATGAATATTATTTAATACTCTACACAATAGAATAAGGACTAAGAGTAACACTTTGGTAATTAAACATTTTAACTAGTAACTGTGATTTGATTACATATTTCAGGGAGACTGTAACAAGGATGAAAAAAGAATTACCCCAAAACCAAGAAATAAAATTTGTATTTGCATTCACGTGTGACAAAAATCAACAATATATTGAAACTCACCAAATTCCCGTGTATTTCTTTTTGGCAACGATAGCAATAACAATGACAATTATTATCATAAGTGCTCCTCAAGTGATCCAAACAGAGCTCCGTAGAAGCCTGGACCCCAGCGGAAGAGGTCACATTGTGGGCCATAAAACTGCTTCAGGCTGGACTCAAAGCACCTGAATTAAAGAACCACAAAGTTCATTATATGGATGAGCTCTATAGTCCAACAAATTTAACATTCATCCAACCAAAAAAACATTTCTTTGCCTTACCTACAGATAGGCCCCTTGGAAATGTCATTGAAACATTGTCCATGTTGGTGACAGTAATCTTGGTTTGTTTGGCAGGGTCCAACACACTGCCATTGCCCGTTAATAATTTTTGCAGTGTAATTAGCAAACTGAGAACAATTTCACATACGGATTTCAAGCCTGTAATATCTGTTTGATAGAAGGGGAAAAAAACAAACCAATGCTTATCTTTCTTTCCAAGTACCATAATATAAATATAAAATGTTTGGACAAATGCTAAATGAAGAAACTGTGACTGAACAAAGCATTAACGTGTCAAAGTTGTATGTTTAGGACTGACAAATAGTGCCCTACTGTTAATTGTAGGTGGTTTGGAAGACGAGTCCATTCAACGTCACGCTGCTGTTATTAAAGGCCTGAGAAATCTTTTTTAGGGTGCTTGTGTCATTCAAGATATCAGTCCAACACACCATCAAGCTGAGTGTTGACAAACTCGATCTGTGTTTCATTGTTTTGATAGCTGTACTCTGCCACACTCTCTGCAATGGACACTTCCTTTTCTACAGGGAGGCAAAAGAAAGAAATTACCAGAAGAAAAATCAATCGAGGCCCTTGATTAAAAAAACAAAACAAAACAAAACAAATACATTAATGATTTTCTTTTTCCTTAAACTTACGATAACTTCACAATTTCTACGCTTTTGAAGGACTGTGGGTCTGCTTCTCTGAAGATGGCTTGAAGCTTGGAATACAGAGCAAAAGCAATTAAATCAGAGTTAAAGCAATATATTCTTGCATTTTGGTAATTAACATGAATTATATTAACTAAACAAATGAACCATCTGCAATTATTTCATGATAATTATGATCTTATGATTTCAACACATCAGCAAGTTCTATTAACATACAAAAATAAAAAATAATTACCTGTTGTTTAATGTGTTGATGAATTCTAGTGACTCAGGTGAGCTTAAATCGTTAAAAGCTGGCTGAAAATCCATCTGGATTGCCAAAGTCAAATTTGCTTTGCGAACTGGTATTGCTCCAGTATCTACGAAAAAATATGACAGCATTTAACTGACACTGAAATATTTTTACCCGCACAAAGCAAAAGCATTTGCAGGTCAAAACAAAGGTGAAAAATATCAAAGCCATCACATTGAAATGGGATGCAGATGGAATTATACACATATAAAGCATTGAACTTTATAAGACTTTGAACAATGAAAAATAACTTTTGGAGAACCGCACTGCGGGAATCTTACCTAGATGAGGTTTGGTATTATCTTCTCCAAAAGAGCATTCACCCTCCAAAAATGAACTCATCACAATGGCAGCTACATATTCCAAGTGTTGTGTTGAACATACAAGTACCCGTTGCACATTGGCAGTCGTCATCTGTACACTGAACAGATGGAGACGGTGACGTTACAGTGATGGGAGTTGGTGTGGTTGATGTTTGGGATACGTTGGTTACGATGGATGTCCAAGTCTGTGATGAGAAAGTTGACATGACTGAAGAAGTTTCTTTGAGGCTGGTGACATTGTTTCTTCAGTTGTGGTTCCTTCACTTGTTGATATTGTTACTTCAGTTGTGGTTCCTTCACTTGTTGACACAGTTTCTTTGGTTGTCGGTCCTTCACTTGTTGACATGGTTTCTGTTGTTGTGGTTCCTTCACTTGTTGACATGGTTTCTGTTGTTGTGGTTCCTTCACTTGTTGACATGGTTTCTGTTGTTGTGGTTCCTTCACTTGTTGACATTGTTACTTCAGTTGTGGTTCCTTCACTTGTTGACACAGTTTCTTTGGTTGTCGGTCCTTCACTTGTTGACATGGTTTCTTTGGTTGTGTTCCTTCACTTGGTGACATGGTTTCTTTGGTTGTTGTTGCTTCACTTGTTGACATGGTTTCTGTTGTTGTGGTTCCTTCACTTGTTGACATTGTTTACTTCAGTTGTGGTTCCTTTCACTTGTTGACACAGTTTCTTTGGTTGTCGGTCCTTCACTTGTGACAAGGTATCTGTTGTAATGGCTCCTTCACTGGTGACATTGTTTCTGTTGTGGATATGGTTTCAGTTGTTGTGGTTCTGTCACTTGTTGACATGGTTTCTGTTGTAGTGGCTCCTTCACTTGTTGACATGGTTTCTGTTGTCGTGGTTTCTTCACTTGTTGACATAGTTTCTGTTGTTGTTGTTCCTTCACTTGTTGACATGGTTTCTGTTGTAATGGCTCCTTCACTTGGTGACATTGTTTCTGTTGTGGATATGGTTTCTGTTGTTGTGGTTTCATCACTTGTTGACATGGTTTCTTTGGTTGTGGTTCCTTCACTTGTTGACATGGTTTCTTTGGTTGTTGTTGCTTCACTTGGTGACATGGTTTCTGTTGTTGTGGCTCCTTCACTTGTTGACATTGTTTCTGTTGTGGATATGGTTTCTGTTGTCGTGGTTTCTTCACTTGTTGACATGGTTTCTGTTGTAGTGGTTCTTTCACTTGTTGAAATGATTTCTGTTGTTGTGGCTCCTTCACTTGTTGACATTGTGACTTCAGTTGTGGTTCCTTCACTTGTTGACATGGTTTCTGTTGTAGTGGTTCCTTCATTTGTTGACATGGTTTCTTTGGTTGTTGTTGCTTCACTTGGTGACATGGTTTCTGTTGTTGTGGCTCCTTCACTTGTTGACATTGTTTCTGTTGTGGATATGGTTTCAGTTGTTGTGGTTCTGTCACTTGTTGACATGGTTTCTGTTGTAGTGGCTCCTTCACTTGTTGACATGGTTTCTGTTGTAGTGGCTCCTTCACTTGTTGACATTGTTTCTGTTGTAATGGCTCCTTCACTTGGTGACATTGTTTCTGTTGTCGTGGTTCCTTCACTTGTTGACATTGTGACTTCAGTTGTGGTTCCTTCACTTGTTGACATGGTTTCTGTTGTTGTGGTTCCTTCATTTGTTGACATAGTGTCTGTTGCTGTGGTTCCTTCACTTGTTGACATGGTTTCTGTTGTTGTGGTTCCTTCATTTGTTGACATGGTTTCTATTGTAGTGGTTCCTTCATTTGTTGACATGGTTTCTGCTGTTGTGGTTCCTTCACTTGTTGACATGGTTTCTGTTGTGGTGCCTTCACTTGTTGACATGGTTTCAGCTGTTGTGGTTCCTTCACTTGTTGACATGGTTTCTGTTGTAGTGGTTCCATCACTTGTTGACATGGTTTCTGTTGTAGTGGTTTCTTCACTTGTTGACATAGTTTCTGTTGTTGTTGTTCCTTCACTTGTTGACATGGTTTCAGCTGTTGTCGTGGTTCCTTCACTTGTTGACACAGTTTCTTTGGTTGTCGGTCCTTCACTTGTTGAAATGATTTCTGTTGTGGCTCCTTCACTTGTTGACATTGTTACTTCAGTTGTGGTTCCTTTACTTGTTGACACAGTTTCTTTGGTTGTGGTTCCTTCACTTGTTGACATGGTTTCTGTTGCAGTGGTTCCTTCACTTGGTGACATGGTTTCAGCTTTTGTGGTTCCTTCACTTGTTGACGTGGTTTCTGTTGTTGTGGCTCCTTCACTTGGTGACATTGTTACTTCAGTTGTGGTTCCTTCACTTGGTGACATTGTTTCTGTTGTTGTGATTCCTTCACTTGTTGACATTGGTTCTGTTGTTGTGGCTCCTTCACTTGTTGACATTGTTTCTGTTGTGGATATGGTTTCAGTTGTTGTGGTTCTGTCACTTGTTGACATGGTTTCTGTTGTAGTGGCTCCTTCACTTGTTGACATGGTTTCTGTTGTCGTGGTTTCTTCACTTGTTGACATAGTTTCTGTTGTTGTTGTTCCTTCACTTGTTGACATGGTTTCTGTTGTAATGGCTCCTTCACTTGGTGACATTGTTTCTGTTGTGGATATGGTTTCTGTTGTTGTGGTTTCATCACTTGTTGACATGGTTTCTTTGGTTGTGGCTCCTTCACTTGTTGACATGGTTTCTTTGGTTGTTGTTGCTTCACTTGGTGACATGGTTTCTGTTGTTGTGGCTCCTTCACTTGTTGACATTGTTTCTGTTGTGGATATGGTTTCTGTTGTCGTGGTTTCTTCACTTGTTGACATGGTTTCTGTTGTAGTGGTTCTTTCACTTGTTGAAATGATTTCTGTTGTTGTGGCTCCTTCACTTGTTGACATTGTGACTTCAGTTGTGGTTCCTTCACTTGTTGACATGGTTCTGTTGTAGTGGTTCCTTCATTTGTTGACATGGTTTCTGTTGTTGTGGTTCCTTCACTTGGTGACATGGTTTCTGTTGTTGTGGCTCCTTCACTTGTTGACATTGTTTCTGTTGTGGATATGGTTTCAGTTGTTGTGGTTCTGTCACTTGTTGACATGGTTTCTGTTGTTGTGGCTCCTTCACTTGTTGACATTGTTTCTGTTGTGGATATGGTTTCAGTTGTTGTGGTTCTGTCACTTGTTGACATGGTTTCTGTTGTAGTGGCTCCTTCACTTGTTGACATGGTTTCTGTTGTAATGGCTCCTTCACTTGTTGACATTGTTTCTGTTGTAATGGCTCCTTCACTTGGTGACATTGTTTCTGTTGTCGTGGTTCCTTCACTTGTTGACATTGTGACTTCAGTTGTGGTTCCTTCACTTGTTGACATGGTTTCTGTTGTTGTGGTTCCTTCATTTGTTGACATAGTGTCTGTTGCTGTGGTTCCTTCACTTGTTGACATGGTTTCTGTTGTTGTGGTTCCTTCACTTGTTGACATGGTTTCTATTGTAGTGGTTCCTTCACTTGTTGACATGGTTTCTGCTGTTGTGGTTCCTTTCACTTGTTGACATGGTTTCTGTTGTGGTGCCTTCACTTGTGACATGGTTTCAGCTGTTGTGGTTCCTTCACTTGTTGACATGGTTTCTGTTGTAGTGGTTCCATCCCTTGTTGACATGGTTTCTGTTGTAGTGGTTTCTTCACTTGTTGACATAGTTTCTGTTGTTGTTGTTCCTTCACTGTTGACATGGTTTCAGCTGTTGTCGTGGTTCCTTCACTTGTTGACACAGTTTCTTTGGTTGTCGGTCCTTCACTTGTTGACATGGTTTCTGTTGTAGTGGTTCCTTCACTTGTTGAAATGATTTCTGTTGTGGCTCCTTCACTTGTTGACATTGTTACTTCAGTTGTGGTTCCTTTACTTGTTGACACAGTTTCTTTGGTTGTGGTTCCTTCACTTGTTGACATGGTTTCTGTTGCAGTGGTTCCTTCACTTGGTGACATGGTTTCAGCTTTTGTGGTTCCTTCACTTGTTGACGTGGTTTCTGTTGTGGTTCCTTCACTTGTTGACATGGTTTCAGTTGTGTGGTTCCTTCACTTGTTGACATGGTTTCAGCTGTTGTGGTTCCTTCACTTGTTGACATGGTTTCTGTTGTGGTTCCTTCACTTGTTGACATTGTTTCTGTTGTTGTGGTCCCGTCACTTGTTGACATGGTTTCAGCTGTTGTGGTTCCTTCACTTGTTGACATGGTATCTGTCGTAATGGCTCCTTCACTTGGTGACATTGTTTCTGTTGTGGATGTGGTTTCTGTTGTTGTGGTTTCATCACTTGTTGAGATGGTTTCTGTTGTTGTGGTTCCTTCACTTGGTGACATTGTTTCTTTGGTTGTGGTTCCTTCACTTGTTGACATTGTTTCTGTTGTAGTGGTTCCTTCACTTGTTGACATGGTTTCTGTTGTAGTGGTTCCTTCATTTGTTGACATGGTTTTCTGTTGTAGTGGTTCCTTCACTTGTTGACATGGTTTCTGTTGTTGTGGTTCCTTCACTTGTTGACATGGTTTCTATTGTAGTGGTTCCTTCATTTGTTGACATGGTTTCTGCTGTTGTGGTTCCTTCACTTGTTGACATGGTTTCTGTTGTGGTGCCTTCACTTGTTGACATGGTTTCAGCTGTTGTGGTTCCGTCACTTGTTGACGGTGGTTTCTGTTGTGGTTCCTTCACTTGTTGACATGGTTTCTGTTGTTGTGGTTCCTTCACTTGTTGACATTGTTTCTGTTGTGGATATGGTTTCTGTTGTTGTGGGTTCATCACTTGTTGACATGATTTCTGTTGTTGTGGCTCCTTCACTTGGTGACATGGTTTCTTTGGTTGTTGTTGCTTCACTTGGTGACATGGTTTCTTTGGTTGTGGCTCCTTCACTTGTTGACATGGTTTCTTTGGTTGTGGTTCCTTCACTTGTTGACATGGTTTCTGTTGTTGTGGTTCCTTCACTTGTTGACATTGTTTCTGTTGTGGATATGGTTTCTGTTGTTGTGGTTTCATCACTTGTTGACATGATTTCTGTTGTTGTGGCTCCTTCACTTGGTGACATGGTTTCTTTGGTTGTGGCTCCTTCACTTGTTGACATGGTTTCTGTTGTAGTGGTTCCTTCACTTGGTGACATTGGTTCTGTTGTAGTCGTTCCATCACTTGTTGACATGATTTCTGTTGTTGTGGCTCCTTCACTTGGTGACATGGTTTCTTTGGTTGTTGTTGCTTCACTTGGTGACATGGTTTCTTTGGTTGTGGCTCCTTCACTTGTTGACATGGTTTCTGTTGTTGTGGCTCCTTCACTTGGTGACATTGTTTCTGTTGTGGATATGGTTTCTGTTGTTGTGGTTTCATCACTTGTTGACATGGTTTCTTTGGTTGTGGCTCCTTCACTTGTTGACATTGTTTCTGTTGTTGTGGTTCCTTCACTTGTTGACATGGTTTCTGTTGTTGTGGTTTCATCACTTGTTGACATGGTTTCTTTGGTTGTGGCTCCTTCACTTGTTGACATGGTTTCTGTTGTAGTGGTTCCTTCACTTGTTGAAATGATTTCTGTTGTGGCTCCTTCACTTGTTGACATTGTTACTTCAGTTGTGGTTCCTTTACTTGTTGACACAGTTTCTTTGGTTGTGGTTCCTTCACTTGTTGACATGGTTTCTGTTGCAGTGGTTCCTTCACTTGTTGACGTGGTTTCTGTTGTGGTTCCTTCACCTGTTGACATGGTTTCAGTTGTTGTGGTTCCTTCACTTGTTGACATGGTTTCTGTTGTGGTTCCTTCACTTGTTGATATTGTTTCTGTTGTTGTTGTTCCTTCACTTGTTGACATGGTTTCAGCTGTTGTGGTTCCTTCACTTGTTGACATGGTATCTGTCGTAATGGCTCCTTCACTTGGTGACATTGTTTCTGTTGTGGATATGGTTTCTGTTGTTGTGGTTTCATCACTTGTTGAGATGGTTTCTGTTGTTGTGGCTCCTTCACTTGGTGACATTGTTACTTCAGTTGTGGTTCCTTCACTTGGTGACATTGTTTCTGTTGTAGTGGTTCCTTCACTTGTTGACATGGTTTCTGTTGTTGTGGTTCCTTCACTTGTTGACATTGTTTCTATTGTAGTGGTTCCTTCATTTGTTGACATGGTTTCTGTTGTTGTTGTTCCTTCACTTGTTGACATTGTTTCTGTTGTGGATATGGTTTCTGTTGTTGTGGTTTCATCACTTGTTGACATGGTTTCTGTTGTTGTGGCTCCTTCACTTGTTGACATGGTTTCTGTTGTAGTGGTTCCTTCACTTGTTGACATTGTTTCTGTTGTGGATATGGTTTCTGTTGTTGTGGTTCCTTCACTTGTTGACATGGTTTCTTTGGTTGTTGTTGCTTCACTTGGTGACATGGTTTCTATTGTAGTGGTTCCTTCACTTGTTGATATGGTTTCTGTTGTTGTGGCTCCTTCACTTGGTGAAATTGTTTCTGTTGTCGTGGTTCCTTCATTTGTTGACATGGTTTCTTTGGTTGTGGCTCCTTCACTTGTTGACATGGTTTCTGTTGTAGTGGTTCCTTCACTTGTTGACATGGTTTCTGTTGTTGTGGTTCCTTCACTTGTTGACATGGTTTCTGTTGTTGTGGTTTCATCACTTGTTGACATGGTTTCTTTGGTTGTAGCTCCTTCACTTGGTGACATTGTTACTTCAGTTGTGGTTCCTTCACTTGTTGACATGGTTTCTGTTGTTGTGGCTCCTTCACTTGGTGACATTGTTACTTCAGTTGTGGTTCCTTCACTTGTTGACATGGTTTCTGTTGTTGTGGTTCCTTCACTTGTTGACATTGTTTCTAATGTAGTGGTTCCTTCATTTGTGGACATGGTTTCTGTTGTTGTTGTTCCTTCACTTGTTGACATGGTTTCAGCTGTTGTAATGGCTTCTTCACTTGTTGACATGGTATCTGTTGTAATGGCTCCTTCACTTGGTGACATTGTTTCTGTTGTAGTGGTTCCTTCACTTGTTGACATTGTTTCTAATGTAGTGGTTCCTTCACTTGTTGATGTGGTTTCAGTTGTTGTGGTTCCTTCACTTGTTGACATGGTTCAGCAGTTGTGGTTCCTTCACTTGTTGACATGGTTTCTGTTGTGGTTCCTTCACTTGTTGACATGGTTTCAGTTGTTGTGGTTCCTTCACTTGTTGACATGGTTTCAGCTGTTGTGGTTCCTTCACTTGTTGACATGGTTTCTGTTGTAGTGGTTCCGTCACTTGTTGACATAGTTTCAGTTGTTGTGGTTCCTTCACTTGGTGACATGGTTTCTGTTGTTGTGGTTCCTTCACTTGTTGACATTGTTTCTGTTGTGGATATGGTTTCTGTTGTTGTGGTTCCTTCACTTGTTGACATGGTTTCTTTGGTTGTTGTTGCTTCACTTGGTGACATGGTTTCTATTGTAGTGGTTCCTTCACTTGTTGACATTGTTTCTGTTGTGGATATGGTTTCTGTTGTTGTGGTTTCATCACTTGTTGAAATGGTTTCTTTGGTTGTGGCTCCTTCACTTGTTGACATGGTTTCTTTGGTTGTTGTTGCTTCACTTGGTGACATGGTTTCTGTTGTTGTGGCTCCTTCACTTGTTGACATTGTTTCTGTTGTGGATATGGTTTCAGTTGTTGTGGTTCTGTCACTTGTTGACATGGTTTCTGTTGTAGTGGCTCCTTCACTTGTTGACATGGTTTCTGTTGTCGTGGTTTCTTCACTTGTTGACATAGTTTCTGTTGTAATGGCTCCTTCACTTGGTGACATTGTTTCTGTTGTCGTGGTTCTTTCACTTGTTGAAATGATTTCTGTTGTTGTGGCTCCTTCACTTGTTGACATTGTGACTTCAGTTGTGGTTCCTTCACTTGTTGACATGGTTTCTGTTGTTGTGGTTCCTTCATTTGTTGACATAGTGTCTGTTGTTGTGGTTCCTTCACTTGTTGACATGGTTTCTGTTGTTGTGGTTCCTTCACTTGTTGACATTGTTTCTATTGTAGTGGTTCCTTCATTTGTTGACATGGTTTCTATTGTAGTGGTTCCTTCATTTGTTGACATGGTTTCTGCTGTTGTGGTTCCTTCACTTGTTGACATGGTTTCTGTTGTGGTTGTTCCTTCACTTGTTGACATTGTTTCTGTTGTGGATATGGTTTCTGTTGTTGTGGTTTCATCACTTGTTGACATGATTTCTGTTGTTGTGGCTCCTTCACTTGGTGACATGGTTTCTTTGGTTGTTGTTGCTTCACTTGGTGACATGGTTTCTTTGGTTGTGGCTCCTTCACTTGTTGACATGGTTTCTTTGGTTGTGGTTCCTTCACTTGTTGACATGGTTTCTGTTGTTGTTGTTCCTTCACTTGTTGACATTGTTTCTGTTGTGGATATGGTTTCTGTTGTTGTGGTTTCATCACTTGTTGACATGGTTTCTGTTGTTGTGGCTCCTTCACTTGGTGACATGGTTTCTTTAGTTGTTGTTGCTTCACTTGGTGACATGGTTTCTTTGGTTGTGGCTCCTTCACTTGTTGACATGGTTTCAGTTGTTGTCGTGGTTCCTTCACTTGTTGACACAGTTTCTTTGGTTGTCGGTCCTTCACTTGTTGACATGGTTTCTGTTGTAGTGGTGCCTTCACTTGTTGACATGGTTTCAGCTGTTGTGGTTCCTTCACTTGTTGACATGGTTTCTGTTGTAGTGGTTCCTTCACTTGTTGACATGGTTTCTGTTGTCGTGGTTTCTTCACTTGTTGACATAGTTTCTGTTGTTGTTGTTCCTTCACTTGTTGACATGGTTTCAGCTGTTGTCGTGGTTCCTTCACTTGTTGACACAGTTTCTTTGGTTGTCGGTCCTTCACTTGTTGACATGGTTTCTGTTGTAGTGGTTCCTTCACTTGTTGAAATGATTTCTGTTGTGGCTCCTTCACTTGTTGACATTGTGACTTCAGCTGTGGTTCCTTCACTTGTTGACATTGTTACTTCAGTTGTGGTTCCTTTACTTGTTGACACAGTTTCTTTGGTTGTGGTTCCTTCACTTGTTGACATGGTTTCTGTTGCAGTGGTTCCTTCACTTGGTGACATGGTTTCAGCTGTTGTGGTTCCTTCACTTGTTGACGTGGTTTCTGTTGTGGTTCCTTCACTTGTTGACATGGTTTCAGTTGTTGTGGTTCCTTCACTTGTTGACATGGTTTCAGCTGTTGTGGTTCCTTCACTTGTTGACATGGTTTCTGTTGCAGTGGTTCCTTCACTTGGTGACATGGTTTCAGCTGTTGTGGTTCCTTCACTTGTTGACGTGGTTTCTGTTGTGGTTCCTTCACTTGTTGACATGGTTTCAGTTGTTGTGGTTCCTTCACTTGTTGACATGGTTTCAGCTGTTGTGGTTCCTTCACTTGTTGACATGGTTTCTGTTGTGGTTCCTTCACTTGTTGACATGGTTTCAGTTGTTGTGGTTCCTTCACTTGTTGACATGGTTTCAGCTGTAGTGGTTCCTTCATTTGTTGACATGGTTTCTATTGTAGTGGTTCCTTCACTTGGTGACATGGTTTCTGTTGTTGTGGTTCCTTCACTTGTTGACGTGGTTTCTGTTGTGGTTCCTTCACTTGTTGACATGGTTTCAGTTGTTGTGGTTCCTTCACTTGTTGACATGGTTTCAGCTGTTGTGGTTCCTTCACTTGTTGACATGGTTTCTGTTGCAGTGGTTCCTTCACTTGGTGACATGGTTTCAGCTGTTGTGGTTCCTTCACTTGTTGACGTGGTTTCTGTTGTGGTTCCTTCACTTGTTGACATGGTTTCAGTTGTTGTGGTTCCTTCACTTGTTGACATGGTTTCAGCTGTTGTGGTTCCTTCACTTGTTGACATGGTTTCTGTTGTGGTTCCTTCACTTGTTGACATGGTTTCAGTTGTTGTGGTTCCTTCACTTGTTGACATGGTTTCAGCTGTAGTGGTTCCTTCATTTGTTGACATGGTTTCTATTGTAGTGGTTCCTTCACTTGGTGACATGGTTTCTGTTGTTGTGGTTCCTTCATTTGTTGACATGGTTTCTGCTGTTGTGGTTCCTTCACTTGTTGACATGGTTTCTGTTGTGGTGCCTTCACTTGTTGACATGGTTTCAGCTGTTGTGGTTCCTTCACTTGTTGACGTGGTTTCTGTTGTGGTTCCTTCACTTGTTGACATGGTTTCAGTTGTTGTGGTTCCTTCACTTGTTGACATTGTTTCTGTTGTGGATATGGTTTCTGTTGTTGTGGTTTCATCACTTGTTGACATGATTTCTGTTGTTGTGGCTCCTTCACTTGGTGACATGGTTTCTTTGGTTGTTGTTGCTTCACTTGGTGACATGGTTTCTTTGGTTGTGGCTCCTTCACTTGTTGACATGGTTTCTTTGGTTGTGGTTCCTTCACTTGTTGACATGGTTTCTGTTGTTGTTGTTCCTTCACTTGTTGACATTGTTTCTGTTGTGGATATGGTTTCTGTTGTTGTGGTTTCATCACTTGTTGACATGATTTCTGTTGTTGTGGCTCCTTCACTTGGTGACATGGTTTCTTTGGTTGTGGCTCCTTCACTTGTTGACATGGTTTCTGTTGTAGTGGTTCCTTCACTTGGTGACATTGGTTCTGTTGTAGTCGTTCCATCACTTGTTGACATGATTTCTGTTGTTGTGGCTCCTTCACTTGGTGACATGGTTTCTTTGGTTGTTGTTGCTTCACTTGGTGACATGGTTTCTTTGGTTGTGGCTCCTTCACTTGTTGACATGGTTTCTGTTGTTGTGGCTCCTTCACTTGGTGACATTGTTTCTGTTGTGGATATGGTTTCTGTTGTTGTGGTTTCATCACTTGTTGACATGGTTTCTTTGGTTGTGGCTCCTTCACTTGTTGACATTGTTTCTGTTGTTGTGGTTCCTTCACTTGTTGACATGGTTTCTGTTGTTGTGGTTTCATCACTTGTTGACATGGTTTCTTTGGTTGTGGCTCCTTCACTTGTTGACATGGTTTCTGTTGTAGTGGTTCCTTCACTTGTTGAAATGATTTCTGTTGTGGCTCCTTCACTTGTTGACATTGTTACTTCAGTTGTGGTTCCTTTACTTGTTGACACAGTTTCTTTGGTTGTGGTTCCTTCACTTGTTGACATGGTTTCTGTTGCAGTGGTTCCTTCACTTGGTGACATGGTTTCAGCTTTTGTGGTTCCTTCACTTGTTGACGTGGTTTCTGTTGTGGTTCCTTCACTTGTTGACATGGTTTCAGTTGTTGTGGTTCCTTCACTTGTTGACATGGTTTCTGTTGTGGTTCCTTCACTTGTTGATATTGTTTCTGTTGTTGTTGTTCCTTCACTTGTTGACATGGTTTCAGCTGTTGTGGTTCCTTCACTTGTTGACATGGTATCTGTCGTAATGGCTCCTTCACTTGGTGACATTGTTTCTGTTGTGGATATGGTTTCTGTTGTTGTGGTTTCATCACTTGTTGAGATGGTTTCTGTTGTTGTGGCTCCTTCACTTGGTGACATTGTTACTTCAGTTGTGGTTCCTTCACTTGGTGACATTGGTTCTGTTGTAGTCGTTCCATCACTTGTTGACATGGTTTCTGTTGTAGTGGTTCCTTCATTTGTTGACATGGTTTCTATTGTAGTGGTTCCTTCATTTGTTGACATGGTTTCTGTTGTTGTTGTTCCTTCACTTGTTGACATTGTTTCTGTTGTGGATATGGTTTCTGTTGTTGTGGTTTCATCACTTGTTGACATGGTTTCTTTGGTTGTGGCTCCTTCACTTGTTGACATGGTTTCTGTTGTAGTGGTTCCTTCACTTGTTGACATTGTTTCTGTTGTGGATATGGTTTCTGTTGTTGTGGTTCCTTCACTTGTTGACATGGTTGCTTTGGTTGTTGTTGCTTCACTTGGTGACATGGTTTCTATTGTAGTGGTTCCTTCACTTGTTGATATGGTTTCTGTTGTTGTGGCTCCTTCACTTGGTGAAATTGTTTCTGTTGTCGTGGTTCCTTCATTTGTTGACATGGTTTCTTTGGTTGTGGCTCCTTCACTTGTTGACATGGTTTCTGTTGTAGTGGTTCCTTCACTTGTTGACATGGTTTCTGTTGTTGTGGCTCCTTCACTTGGTGACATTGTTACTTCAGTTGTGGTTCCTTCACTTGGTGACATGGTTTCTGTTGTGGTTCCTTCACTTGTTGACATTGTTTCTATTGTAGTGGTTCCTTTATTTGTTGACATGGTTTCTGTTGTTGTGGTTCCTTCACTTGTTGACATGGTTTCTGTTGTTGTGGTTTCATCACTTGTTGACATGGTTTCTTTGGTTGTAGCTCCTTCACTTGGTGACATTGTTACTTCAGTTGTGGTTCCTTCACTTGTTGACATGGTTTCTGTTGTTGTGGCTCCTTCACTTGGTGACATTGTTACTTCAGTTGTGGTTCCTTCACTTGTTGACATGGTTTCTGTTGTTGTGGTTCCTTCACTTGTTGACATTGTTTCTAATGTAGTGGTTCCTTCATTTGTGGACATGGTTTCTGTTGTTGTTGTTCCTTCACTTGTTGACATGGTTTCAGCTGTTGTAATGGCTTCTTCACTTGTTGACATGGTATCTGTTGTAATGGCTCCTTCACTTGGTGACATTGTTTCTGTTGTAGTGGTTCCTTCACTTGTTGACATTGTTTCTAATGTAGTGGTTCCTTCACTTGTTGATGTGGTTTCAGTTGTTGTGGTTCCTTCACTTGTTGACATGGTTTCAGCTGTTGTGGTTCCTTCACTTGTTGACATGGTTTCTGTTGTGGTTCCTTCACTTGTTGACATGGTTTCAGTTGTTGTGGTTCCTTCACTTGTTGACATGGTTTCAGCTGTTGTGGTTCCTTCACTTGTTGACATGGTTTCTGTTGTAGTGGTTCCGTCACTTGTTGACATAGTTTCAGTTGTTGTGGTTCCTTCACTTGGTGACATGGTTTCTGTTGTAGTGGTTCCTTTACTTGTTGACATTGTTTCTGTTGTGGATATGGTTTCTGTTGTTGTGGTTTCTTCACTTGTTGACATGGTTTCTTTGGTTGTTGTTGCTTCACTTGGTGACATGGTTTCTATTGTAGTGGTTCCTTCACTTGTTGACATTGTTTCTGTTGTGGATATGGTTTCAGTTGTTGTGGTTCTGTCACTTGTTGACATGGTTTCTGTTGTAGTGGCTCCTTCACTTGTTGGCATGGTTTCTGTTGTCGTGGTTTCTTCACTTGTTGACATAGTTTCTGTTGTAATGGCTCCTTCACTTGGTGACATTGTTACTTCAGTTGTGGTTCCTTTACTTGTTGACACAGTTTCTTTGGTTGTGGTTCCTTCACTTGTTGACATGGTTTCTGTTGTGGTTCCTTCACTTGTTGACATGGTTTCAGTTGTTGTGGTTCCTTCACTTGTTGACATGGTTTCAGCTGTTGTGGTTCCTTCACTTGTTGACATGGTTTCTGTTGTGGTTCCTTCACTTGTTGACATGGTTTCAGTTGTTGTGGTTCCTTCACTTGTTGACATGGTTTCAGCTGTTGTGGTTCCTTCACTTGTTGACATGGTTTCTGTTGTAGTGGTTTCATCACTTGTTGACATGATTTCTGTTGTTGTGGCTCCTTCACTTGGTGACATGGTTTCTTTGGTTGTTGTTGCTTCACTTGGTGACATGGTTTCTTTGGTTGTGGCTCCTTCACTTGTTGACATGGTTTCTTTGGTTGTGGTTCCTTCACTTGTTGACATGGTTTCTGTTGTTGTTGTTCCTTCACTTGTTGACATTGTTTCTGTTGTGGATATGGTTTCTGTTGTTGTGGTTTCATCACTTGTTGACATGATTTCTGTTGTTGTGGCTCCTTCACTTGGTGACATGGTTTCTTTAGTTGTTGTTGCTTCACTTGGTGACATGGTTTCTTTGGTTGTGGCTCCTTCACTTGTTGACATGGTTTCAGTTGTTGTCGTGGTTCCTTCACTTGTTGACACAGTTTCTTTGGTTGTCGGTCCTTCACTTGTTGACATGGTTTCTGTTGTAGTGGTTCCTTCACTTGTTGACATGGTTTCAGCTGTTGTGGTTCCTTCACTTGTTGACATGGTTTCTGTTGTAGTGGTTCCATCACTTGTTGACATGGTTTCTGTTGTAGTGGTTTCTTCACTTGTTGACATAGTTTCTGTTGTTGTTGTTCCTTCACTTGTTGACATGGTTTCAGTTGTTGTCGTGGTTCCTTCACTTGTTGACACAGTTTCTTTGGTTGTCGGTCCTTCACTTGTTGACATGGTTTCTGTTGTAGTGGTTCCTTCACTTGTTGAAATGATTTCTGTTGTGGCTCCTTCACTTGTTGACATTGTGACTTCAGCTGTGGTTCCTTCACTTGTTGACATTGTTACTTCAGTTGTGGTTCCTTTACTTGTTGACACAGTTTCTTTGGTTGTGGTTCCTTCACTTGTTGACATGGTTTCTGTTGCAGTGGTTCCTTCACTTGTTGACATGGTTTCAGCTGTTGTGGTTCCTTCACTTGTTGACGTGGTTTCTGTTGTGGTTCCTTCACTTGTTGACATGGTTTCAGTTGTTGTGGTTCCTTCACTTGTTGACATGGTTTCAGCTGTTGTGGTTCCTTCACTTGTTGACATGGTTTCTGTTGTGGTTCCTTCACTTGTTGACATGGTTTCAGTTGTTGTGGTTCCTTCACTTGTTGACATGGTTTCAGCTGTTGTGGTTCCTTCACTTGTTGACATGGTTTCTGTTGTGGTTCCTTCACTTGTTGACATGGTTTCAGTTGTTGTGGTTCCTTCACTTGTTGACATGGTTTCAGCTGTTGTGGTTCCTTCACTTGTTGACATGGTTTCTGTTGTAGTGGTTCCGTCACTTGTTGACATAGTTTCAGTTGTTGTGGTTCCTTCACTTGGTGACATGGTTTCTGTTGTCGTGGTTCCTTCACTTGTTGATATAGTTTCTGTTGTTGTTGTTCCTTCACTTGTTGACATGGTTTCAGCTGTTGTGGTTCCTTCACTTGTTGACATGGTATCTGTCGTAATGGCTCCTTCACTTGGTGACATTGTTTCTGTTGTGGATATGGTTTCTGTTGTTGTGGTTTCATCACTTGTTGAGATGGTTTCTGTTGTTGTGGCTCCTTCACTTGGTGACATTGTTACTTCAGTTGTGGTTCCTTCACTTGGTGACATTGGTTCTGTTGTAGTCGTTCCATCACTTGTTGACATGGTTTCTGTTGTAGTGGTTCCTTCATTTGTTGACATGGTTTCTGTTGTAGTGGTTCCTTCACTTGGTGACATGGTTTCAGCTGTTGTGGTTCCTTCACTTGTTGACATGGTTTCAGCTGTTGTGGTTCCTTCACTTGTTGACATGGTTTCAGTTGTTGTGGTTCTTTCACTTGTTGACATGGTTTCAGCTGTTGTGGTTCCTTCACTTGTTGACATTGTTTCTGTTGTGGATATGGTTTCTGTTGTTGTGGTTTCATCACTTGTTGACATGATTTCTGTTGTTGTGGCTCCTTCACTTGGTGACATGGTTTCTTTGGTTGTTGTTGCTTCACTTGGTGACATGGTTTCTTTGGTTGTGGCTCCTTCACTTGTTGACATGGTTTCTGTTGTTGTTGTTCCTTCACTTGTTGACATTGTTTCTGTTGTGGATATGGTTTCTGTTGTTGTGGTTTCATCACTTGTTGACATGGTTTCTTTGGTTGTGGCTCCTTCACTTGTTGACATGGTTTCTTTGGTTGTGGTTCCTTCACTTGTTGACATGGTTTCTGTTGTTGTTGTTCCTTCACTTGTTGACATTGTTTCTGTTGTGGATATGGTTTCTGTTGTTGTGGTTTCATCACTTGTTGACATGATTTCTGTTGTTGTTGCTTCACTTGGTGACATGGTTTCTTTGGTTGTGGCTCCTTCACTTGTTGACATGGTTTCTTTGGTTGTGGTTCCTTCACTTGTTGACATGGTTTCTGTTGTTGTTGTTCCTTCACTTGTTGACATTGTTTCTGTTGTGGATATGGTTTCTGTTGTTGTGGTTTCATCACTTGTTGACATGATTTCTGTTGTTGTGGCTCCTTCACTTGGTGACATGGTTTCTTTGGTTGTTGTTGCTTCACTTGGTGACATGGTTTCTTTGGTTGTGGCTCCTTCACTTGTTGACATGGTTTCTTTGGTTGTGGTTCCTTCACTTGTTGACATGGTTTCTGTTGTTGTTGTTCCTTCACTTGTTGACATTGTTTCTGTTGTGGATATGGTTTCTGTTGTTGTGGTTTCATCACTTGTTGACATGATATCTGTTGTTGTGGCTCCTTCACTTGGTGACATGGTTTCTTTGGTTGTTGTTGCTTCACTTGGTGACATGGTTTCTTTGGTTGTGGCTCCTTCACTTGTTGACATGGTTTCTGTTGTAGTGGTTCCTTCACTTGGTGACATAGTTACTTCAGTTGTGGTTCCTTCACTTGGTGACATTGGTTCTGTTGTAGTCGTTCCATCACTTGTTGACATGATTTCTGTTGTAGTGGTTCCTTCACTTGGTGACATTGGTTCTGTTGTAGTCGTTCCATCACTTGTTGACATGATTTCTGTTGTGGATATGGTTTCTGTTGTTGTGGTTTCATCACTTGTTGACATGGTTTCTTTGGTTGTGGCTCCTTCACTTGTTGACATGGTTTCTGTTGTAGTGGTTCCTTCACTTGTTGACATTGTTTCTGTTGTGGATATGGTTTCTGTTGTTGTGGTTCCTTCACTTGTTGACATGGTTGCTTTGGTTGATGTTGCTTCACTTGGTGACATGGTTTCTATTGTAGTGGTTCCTTCACTTGTTGATATGGTTTCTGTTGTTGTGGCTCCTTCACTTGGTGAAATTGTTTCTGTTGTCGTGGTTCCTTCATTTGTTGACATGGTTTCTTTGGTTGTGGCTCCTTCACTTGTTGACATGGTTTCTGTTGTAGTGGTTCCTTCACTTGTTGACATGGTTTCTGTTGTTGTGGCTCCTTCACTTGGTGACATTGTTACTTCAGTTGTGGTTCCTTCACTTGGTGACATGGTTTCTGTTGTGGTTCCTTCACTTGTTGACATTGTTTCTATTGTAGTGGTTCCTTTATTTGTTGACATGGTTTCTGTTGTTGTGGTTCCTTCACTTGTTAACATGGTTTCTGTTGTTGTGGTTTCTTCACTTGTTGACATGGTTTCTTTGGTTGTTGTTGCTTCACTTGGTGACATGGTTTCTATTGTAGTGGTTCCTTCACTTGTTGATATGGTTTCTGTTGTTGTGGTTCCTTCATTTGTTGACATGGTTTCTGTTGTTGTGGTTCCTTCACTTGTGGACATGGTTTCTGTTGTTGTGGCTCCTTCACTTGTTGAAATGATTTCTGTTGTGGCTCCTTCACTTGTTGACATTGTTACTTCAGTTGTGGTTCCTTTACTTGTTGACACAGTTTCTTTGGTTGTGGTTCCTTCACTTGTTGACATGGTTTCTGTTGCAGTGGTTCCTTCACTTGGTGACATGGTTTCAGCTGTTGTGGTTCCTTCACTTGTTGACGTGGTTTCTGTTGTGGTTCCTTCACTTGTTGACATGGTTTCAGTTGTTGTGGTTCCTTCACTTGTTGACATGGTTTCAGCTGTTGTGGTTCCTTCACTTGTTGACATGGTTTCTGTTGTGGTTCCTTCACTTGTTGACATGGTTTCAGTTGTTGTGGTTCCTTCACTTGTTGACATGGTTTCAGCTGTTGTGGTTCCTTCACTTGTTGACATGGTTTCTGTTGTGGTTCCTTCACTTGTTGACATGGTTTCAGTTGTTGTGGTTCCTTCACTTGGTGAAATTGTTTCTGTTGTCGTGGTTCCTTCATTTGTTGACATGGTTTCTGTTGTTGTGGTTCCTTCACTTGTGGACATGGTTTCTGTTGTTGTGGCTCCTTCACTTGGTGACATTGTTACTTCAGTTGTGGTTCCTTCACTTGGTGACATGGTTTCTGTTGTGGTTCCTTCACTTGGTGACATTGTTACTTCAGTTGTGGTTCCTTCACTTGGTGACATTGGTTCTGTTGTAGTCGTTCCATCACTTGTTGACATGGTTTCAGCTGTTGTGGTTCCTTCACTTGTTGACATGGTTTCAGCTGTTGTGGTTCCTTCACTTGTTGACATGATTTCTGTTGTTGTGGCTCCTTCACTTGGTGACATGGTTTCTTTGGTTGTTGTTGCTTCACTTGGTGACATGGTTTCTTTGGTTGTGGCTCCTTCACTTGTTGACATGGTTTCTTTGGTTGTGGTTCCTTCACTTGTTGACATGGTTTCTGTTGTTGTTGTTCCTTCACTTGTTGACATTGTTTCTGTTGTGGATATGGTTTCTGTTGTTGTGGTTTCATCACTTGTTGACATGATTTCTGTTGTTGTGGCTCCTTCACTTGGTGACATGGTTTCTTTGGTTGTTGTTGCTTCACTTGGTGACATGGTTTCTTTGGTTGTGGCTCCTTCACTTGTTGACATGGTTTCTGTTGTTGTTGTTCCTTCACTTGTTGACATTGTTTCTGTTGTGGATATGGTTTCTGTTGTTGTGGTTTCATCACTTGTTGACATGGTTTCTTTGGTTGTGGCTCCTTCACTTGTTGACATGGTTTCTGTTGTAGTGGTTCCTTCACTTGGTGACATAGTTACTTCAGTTGTGGTTCCTTCACTTGGTGACATTGGTTCTGTTGTAGTCGTTCCATCACTTGTTGACATGGTTTCTGTTGTAGTGGTTCCATCACTTGGTGATATGGTTTCTATTGTAGTGGTTCCTTCATTTGTTGACATGGTTTCTATTGTAGTGGTTCCTTCACTTGGTGACATGGTTTCAGCTGTTGTGGTTCCTTCACTTGTTGACGTGGTTTCTGTTGTGGTTCCTTCACTTGTTGACATGGTTTCAGTTGTTGTGGTTCCTTCACTTGTTGACATGGTTTCAGCTGTTGTGGTTCCTTCACTTGTTGACATGGTTTCTGTTGTGGTTCCTTCACTTGTTGACATGGTTTCAGTTGTTGTGGTTTCTTCACTTGTTGACATGGTTTCAGCTGTTGTGGTTCCTACACTTGTTGACATGGTTTCTGTTGTAGTGGTTCCGTCACTTGTTGACATAGTTTCAGTTGTTGTGGTTCCTTCACTTGGTGACATGGTTTCTGTTGTCGTGGTTCCTTCACTTGTTGATATATTTTCTGTTGTTGTTGTTCCTTCACTTGTTGACATGGTTTCAGCTGTTGTGGTTCCTTCACTTGTTGACATGGTATCTGTCGTAATGGCTCCTTCACTTGGTGACATTGTTTCTGTTGTGGATATGGTTTCTGTTGTTGTGGTTTCATCACTTGTTGAGATGGTTTCTGTTGTTGTGGCTCCTTCACTTGGTGACATTGTTACTTCAGTTGTGGTTCCTTCACTTGGTGACATTGGTTCTGTTGTAGTCGTTCCATCACTTGTTGACATGGTTTCTGTTGTAGTGGTTCCTTCATTTGTTGACATGGTTTCTATTGTAGTGGTTCCTTCACTTGGTGACATGGTTTCAGCTGTTGTGGTTCCTTCACTTGTTGACGTGATTTCTGTTGTGGTTCCTTCACTTGTTGACATGGTTTCAGTTGTTGTGGTTCCTTCACTTGTTGACATGGTTTCAGCTGTTGTGGTTCCTTCACTTGTTGACATTGTTTCTGTTGTGGATATGGTTTCTGTTGTTGTGGTTTCATCACTTGTTGACATGATTTCTGTTGTTGTGGCTCCTTCACTTGGTGACATGGTTTCTTTGGTTGTTGTTGCTTCACTTGGTGACATGGTTTCTTTGGTTGTGGCTCCTTCACTTGTTGACATGGTTTCTGTTGTAGTGGTTCCTTCACTTGGTGACATGGTTACTTCAGTTGTGGTTCCTTCACTTGGTGACATTGGTTCTGTTGTAGTCGTTCCATCACTTGTTGAAATGGTTTCTTTTGTAGTGGTTCCATCACTTGTTGACATGGTTTCTATTGTAGTGGTTCCTTCATTTGTTGACATGGTTTCTATTGTAGTGGTTCCTTCACTTGGTGACATTGTTTCTGTTGTGGTTCCTTCACTTGTTGACATGGTTTCAGCTGTTGTGGTTCCTTCACTTGTTGACGTGGTTTCTGTTGTGGTTCCTTCACTTGTTGACATGGTTTCAGCTGTTGTGGTTCCTTCACTTGTTGACATGGTTTCTGTTGTGGTTCCTTCACTTGTTGACATGGTTTCAGTTGTTGTGGTTCCTTCACTTGTTGACATGGTTTCAGCTGTTGTGGTTCCTTCACTTGTTGACATTGTGACTTCAGCTGTGGTTCCTTCACTTGTTGACATTGTTACTTCAGTTGTGGTTCCTTTACTTGTTGACACAGTTTCTTTGGTTGTGGTTCCTTCACTTGTTGACATGGTTTCTGTTGCAGTGGTTCCTTCACTTGGTGACATGGTTTCAGCTGTTGTGGTTCCTTCACTTGTTGACGTGGTTTCTGTTGTGGTTCCTTCACTTGTTGACATGGTTTCAGTTGTTGTGGTTCCTTCACTTGTTGACATGGTTTCAGCTGTTGTGGTTCCTTCACTTGTTGACATGGTTTCTGTTGTGGTTCCTTCACTTGTTGACATGGTTTCAGTTGTTGTGGTTCCTTCACTTGTTGACATGGTTTCAGCTGTTGTGGTTCCTTCACTTGTTGACATGGTTTCTGTTGTGGTTCCTTCACTTGTTGACATGGTTTCAGTTGTTGTGGTTCCTTCACTTGTTGACATGGTTTCAGCTGTTGTGGTTCCTTCACTTGTTGACATGGTTTCTGTTGTAGTGGTTCCGTCACTTGTTGACATAGTTTCAGTTGTTGTGGTTCCTTCACTTGGTGACATGGTTTCTGTTGTCGTGGTTCCTTCACTTGTTGATATTGTTTCTGTTGTTGTTGTTCCTTCACTTGTTGACATGGTTTCAGCTGTTGTGGTTCCTTCACTTGTTGACATGGTATCTGTCGTAATGGCTCCTTCACTTGGTGACATTGTTTCTGTTGTGGATATGGTTTCTGTTGTTGTGGTTTCATCACTTGTTGAGATGGTTTCTGTTGTTGTGGCTCCTTCACTTGGTGACATTGTTACTTCAGTTGTGGTTCCTTCACTTGGTGACATTGGTTCTGTTGTAGTCGTTCCATCACTTGTTGACATGGTTTCTGTTGTAGTGGTTCCTTCATTTGTTGACATGGTTTCTGTTGTAGTGGTTCCTTCACTTGGTGACATGGTTTCAGCTGTTGTGGTTCCTTCACTTGTTGACATGGTTTCAGCTGTTGTGGTTCCTTCACTTGTTGACATGGTTTCAGTTGTTGTGGTTCCTTCACTTGTTGACATGGTTTCAGCTGTTGTGGTTCCTTCACTTGTTGACATTGTTTCTGTTGTGGATATGGTTTCTGTTGTTGTGGTTTCATCACTTGTTGACATGATTTCTGTTGTTGTGGCTCCTTCACTTGGTGACATGGTTTCTTTGGTTGTTGTTGCTTCACTTGGTGACATGGTTTCTTTGGTTGTGGCTCCTTCACTTGTTGACATGGTTTCTGTTGTAGTGGTTCCTTCACTTGGTGACATGGTTACTTCAGTTGTGGTTCCTTCACTTGGTGACATTGGTTCTGTTGTAGTCGTTCCATCACTTGTTGAAATGGTTTCTTTTGTAGTGGTTCCATCACTTGTTGACATGGTTTCTATTGTAGTGGTTCCTTCATTTGTTGACATGGTTTCTATTGTAGTGGTTCCTTCACTTGGTGACATTGTTTCTGTTGTGGTTCCTTCACTTGTTGACATGGTTTCAGCTGTTGTGGTTCCTTCACTTGTTGACGTGGTTTCTGTTGTGGTTCCTTCACTTGTTGACATGGTTTCAGTTGTTGTGGTTCCTTCACTTGTTGACATGGTTTCTGTTGTTGTGGTTCCTTCACTTGTTGACATGGTTTCTGTTGTGGTTCCTTCACTTGTTGACATGGTTTCAGTTGTTGTGGTTCCTTCACTTGTTGACATGGTTTCAGCTGTTGTGGTTCCTTCACTTGTTGACATGGTTTCTGTTGTAGTGGTTCCGTCACTTGTTGACATAGTTTCAGTTGTTGTGGTTCCTTCACTTGGTGACATGGTTTCTGTTGTCGTGGTTCCTTCACTTGTTGATATAGTTTCTGTTTTTGTTGTTCCTTCACTTGTTGACATGGTTTCAGCTGTTGTGGTTCCTTCACTTGTTGACATGGTATCTGTCGTAATGGCTCCTTCACTTGGTGACATTGTTACTTCAGTTGTGGTTCCTTCACTTGGTGACATGGTTTCTTTGGTTGTGTTTCCTTCACTTGTTGACATTGTTTCTATTGTAGTGGTTCCTTCATTTGTTGACATGGTTTCTGTTGTTGTTGTTCCTTCACTTGTTGACATTGTTTCTGTTGTGGATATGGTTTCTGTTGTTGTGGTTTCATCTCTTGTTGACATGGTTTCTGTTGTAGTGGTTCCTTCACTTGTTGACATGGTTTCTGTTGTTGTGGCTCCTTCACTTGGTGACATTGTTACTTCAGTTGTGGTTCCTTCACTTGGTGACATGGTTTCTCTTGTGGTTCCTTCACTTGTTGACATTGTTTCTATTGTAGTGGTTCCTTTATTTGTTGACATGGTTTCTGTTGTTGTTGTTCCTTCACTTGTTGACATTGTTTCTGTTGTGGATAAGGTTTCTGTTGTTGTGGTTTCATCACTTGTTGACATGGTTTCTTTGGTTGTGGCTCCTTCACTTGGTGACATTGGTTCTGTTGTTGTGGTTCCTTCACTTGGTGACATGGTTTCTTTGGTTGTTGTTGCTTCACTTGGTGACATGGTTTCTTTGGTTGTGACTCCTTCACTTGGTGACATTGTTTCTGTTGTCGTGGTTCTTTCACTTGTTGACATGGTTTCTTTGGTTGTTGTTGCTTCACTTGGTGACATGGTTTCTCTTGTGGTTCCTTCACTTGTTGACATGGTTTCTGTTGTTGTTGTTCCTTCACTTGTTGACATGGTTTCTGTTGTGGATATGCTTTCTGTTGTTGTGATTTCATCACTTGGTGACATGGTTTCAGTTGTTGTGTGTCCTTCAATATTTGACGCAGCTTCTTTGGTTGTGGCCCCTTCATTCTGTGATACTGTTTCTGCATTTTTTTTTGTATTACTTGTCGGCACAATCATTGATGATAATGAAAATGTAGATTTAAGAGCAGATGTTATGGTTGGTGCTATTGTCATATTACCCTTGGTAATTGAAGCATTTGTTTCAGATGTTCCTGTATTTTCAGTCTTGTGATTGGTACTTATTTTACTCGAACTGTTCATTTTTACAAACATTTCATTCACAGGTTCATCTCTTTCATCCAATACTCCAGTTCCTGAAACTTCTGGACTCTCATTTGTCGTCATCTTCTTTTGTGATCGATCCATCTCTTTGTGATTGTCCACTATTTGTCCATTCCATGTTTTTTCGACTTGACCTTGACCTTGACCTACATTTCCTGTGAAGAAATTATCCGCACATGGCACATAAATTTGTCATTGCAACCTCACAAAAAGTTCAATTTCATCTTTTAAAGACTTTTTCAAATTAATATCCAAGTCTTATTCAAGTTTCTCTCCAAAATGAACAGCCATGTTGTCATCATACAGAAGCCAGTTTTTTAGAAGTGCTTTCAAACAGCTGGCTCCCTGACTATTTTAATCTCAGAAACCAAGGTGACACACATTAAACTATCCTTTATTTTCAACACAGGTTTTCATTTTACTGTTTTATCTTTCATTTCTTTATTGCTTTCATGGAATCTATTAAGCATCGATGAAAAAGTTAGATTTTTCTGCTGAGATCATTGCAATTTTGCAGAAACTATTTAACTGAAAGATGTCAAAATATGTAAAAATATCAGCAATTGAAGCTCTCTGAGCTACTTCTGAGGTGGATCGAAGAAAAATAAATAAAAAAAAATAAAGAGATGAATTTGAATGGCCCATTTTAGCTTCTAGCCTTTAGGAGGGTCGTCGCCAAACACACCAGAAATGAAATGTAAATAGACTAAGTGTGCTCCACACATCGTCTTCATCAACACAGTGACATTATTCTTCCTTTCTGACATCTTCCATCACAAAACTAAAAGTAAGGAAAATAAATTTGATGACTTCTACAAAGGATCATTTTGATTTTACAAATCAGCACAAATTTCTCGTTGTGTGTTTGTCTGCATCTGAATAGAAAGGACCAGTTTGCTCAGTAGTTGTACATTCAACACTGATCAGGACTACGTCTAAGGATGCAAAAACTCATGTCAAGGCAATACAGAATTTGAGAGAATAGACTCACCCCTTTTTTGTGTAAAGAACACAAAGCAAGCAGTAACCACAATGACCAAAATTGTAAGAATAACGAGAATAGTTGAAATCCTCCTCCATTTAGAAGATCCCAGGTAAGTCCAGTTTTTCATTTTCCTGTTAATTCAGGTAATCATCCAGTAGATGAAACACTGAACTATTTCAACTCATTCAATGTCTTTCTTGCATGAAGATATAAGAAAAGCACAGATGAATACTGAAGGTGTTCTGTGATTTTCAGTTGTGGTTTTGTTAGCTCTTCCTGTTGCCGTACTATGTACTATATAAGCACGTCTAATGGCATTAGATCCACTCGCTGTATCATCAATAATCACCTGGTAAACTGAATTACTTACTGATGCAGTACCTCCCTTGGCAAACATTTTATGTACTATGGCATTGCACTGTCATGAGTTTCGTTTTTGCACACTCACACCCTATATGTGTTCATTTACAATACTCTGGAAGGCAGCAATAGCTACATGGACATAGATAAAGGCATAAGGGGGCGGGATTCTGCTAAAGTAAACTAACTTTACAACCTTGTAATAAATCATTGATTATTGTGAGCGGCACCAGTGACCAATACGTATTTACGTATTTACCCTGAGCCACTAAGCTCTGGTTAAAGGCAACATAGCCTATGATCTTCTCGCAAAGTTAATATGTTGTGTTTAATGTTTTAACTCATACACTAGTTATTAAAAGAATCTTAATAATTATGATTTGTTCTTCAAACACTGTTATTGAATCGTGATCTTTCAACACATCATTGTTACATTTCAATACTATTTGTTTTGGGTTTTTTTTTTTTTATTTTTTTCAGTCTAATATTTACTTGCTGTGGCAATCATCTGAACACGACAAAGGAGGATTATTCAACTGCACTGAACACTATTGCTATAAATAAAGTGTGAAACATAACCCCACATTAACAATGCTTAACCATTACCAGAAAAAAGTGAGCTCTGAAGAGGTTCAATTGAAATACTGTAAATGATCTTGATGCCTGGAAGGGTTTGGTGAAAGGTGAAAGGTTGTCACACCTCTGTTTATTCTTTGAAAAATAATTTCTGAAATTGCACACTATGAAAAATTGCAATGTTTTTGCCTCACTTCATGTTAGAGTGCAACAATTTTATAATAAAGTGCAGCTATTTGTTTCTTGTTTTTTTATCATAATCTTGATTGGTTTTATTCATTATGACAAGAGGACTTTATCTCAGTGTATTATCATTTTAAAATATCAAATTACCTTTTTCCACACAAGGAAATGAAGCAAATTCTCCAGAAGTATTTCAAAGGTTTAGTTTTATGTGTGTTGTCAGGTGTGTCTTGACAACACTCACACGACAGATAAGACTTTTTATCATTAGGTGATTGACGCAAACAGTATTTGTGGTTTTGAGCATGAACCTGTTCAAGATAGTGGAACAACTGTGTGAGGATAAGCATGTGACAGAATGGACTTCAGTATCAATGCTGTATGTTGGTGATCAGCTAAATAATACTCCAAATACAGTGTTAAAGCTGCTTTGTTAAACGATTTGTAGATCTGTTACTTCAAGTCAATTTTTGGTGGTCCTCTGAATTTTTTGTTAACATAAGGTCAACATAATTAAATGTAAGGATGTGTATAGTATATGTCTGCATGCTGTGTCTGGGCATTTTGTTTACACTGTTACTTTTGAATGATGGTTTGACTAATATCAATGTAATGTATGCCTTTTTATATATTTAGATATGAATCCAGTCACATGTATTCTTAAGCAAATTGTCAATTTGTGCACTTTTATGGAACCAAACATTTTGTCAGAACCTTAAGTCATTAAAAGTTTACTTTTACATGGACATTGAAAACAGAGTTTTGGTCAGGATTACAAATATACTATCTTATATGACTTAACTCAGTGACTCCCAAGTTTATAAAACTTGCCGTTGCGCATAGCACAGTACATTGGCAAAGATTTGAAATTGGCCAAAGAGGAAGCACTGTAATACTTTGTCATACTGATATCAATAAACCCACTCATTTCTTTGTCAATTCCTGCACATTGCTGATTTTAATGATTGACTTTAGTGTGCACATTCAAATACAATTATAAAAAGTAACCAAAAAAGGGGGGGAGGGTTATCAAAGTTCAAGTATAAAGAAAAAAAAAAAAACAGCTTAGCATAGTTAAAAAACTGAGGATAGAAATAGAAACTACAACTTAACCCCAAACAAGTTCAAAAGTTTCAGAATACTTTAATTCACATGAACTTAGAAATACAAACTGCAGGTTATGGAACTCCACACTCAGTCATGAAGCCACTAGATTTCATGAAAAATCTGTTGCAATAAAGTTTATCAATAGAGACCAGTGAAGCAGTTTGAACGACAATTGTACAAGTTATTTCTGAAGTGGCTGTATGCACTTCGCCAAACAAGTCAGGAAACAAACCAGTTCTCTTCCAAAACAACAGTGAAATCCTTTTCATCTGACAGTCCCCAGCTTTATTTTCATACTTCAGCCTTCCTTCTGATCAGCCTCCAGTTCTTCAGTTTTTGTTGCAGTTTCTGTCAATTCCATCTTGGCCCTACGACGCTCTGCCTCTGTTATCGTCATGGGATGCAGTGGGAAAAATCCTGCTAACCCTGTCCAAAGACAAAAGAAGAAGAGGAATGTCAAAACTGTTACTTTTCAATTGTACCACAAGAAAGCGCCAAGACTTGCTGATGTGAATTTGAATTCCCTGTAGCATTTTGAATACTTTATGACAAGAACGTTATAATTCTAATTTATTCATTTTTGGAGAAGTGGCCATGTAAGATGATGGATGCTTTTCCATCATCATGAATCTAGCATATTATCTGCCTTTGTTCAACCCTTTAAACCAAAGGGTTTGAATAAGGTGCTTGAGGGCACAGTGAATCTGCAAAGAACAGACAATAAAAAAAGTATGTCTCAAGAAGAGTGTAAAAGTGTTGGGGCTTCTAAAAGTTATAGATGTAGATTATGCAATTCTGTTTGTAATTCTCAGAAAAGCCAACAAAAGAGGTATGTAATGTGGATCCACCTCAGAGAACAAATAAAAAAAATCTTGTTAAGAATACACACCTAGAAGTTTGGCCACAGGCTTTGAAGGGTGTGCACCGCAGCCGATCCAGTATTTTATTCGGTCAAAGTTGAAGCTGACGAGTTTCTCATTGTAGATGTTAGGGATGGGGTCATAAGAACCCAGCTGTTCAATGTATTTACCATCTCTTGCTCTTTTGTTGTACGCCGCAACAATGCGATAAAATGGTCTGTTAGCTTGTTTGTGGCCTGCAAGAGCAAGTCGAATTACAACGTAACCCCCATGGTACTTCTTTAGAAGGAGAGATGCTGCAAGAGGAAATGATAACAGTTAGCACTGGAGAAAAAAGAAGTACTTTATACCTATTAAACACTTCACTGCACCAGATGCATAACCCGTGTTCTACAGTAAATATTACCATCACTCTGATTCTCTCTTCTTATGTATTTGTTTCCTTCTTGTGATTTCTTATTTCTTTAAACCACTTTGGACCAACTGTGTTGTCGGCATAGGACTACAGGCATTTTAAACATTTACCTTTCCCTTATTTTTACCAATGAAAAAGAAAAAAAAAACAAATGAGAATATAAACCTTATTACAAGCTAAACCAATAAGTATGACATTCACTGTTGACCAAAACAAGTCTCAATATCTTGCCATGACATCTCTGAACATCTGATGGGCATTTTTCATCATTTGCACATTGGGCACAACTAACTGGAAAAACTATTAACTGCTTGGTTGGTAATTAAAGGAACTGTTGATTTTAGTCCTACAATAATATTATTTAACTTAACTGGCAACAGGGACACAATGAATGAATAAGTTTAAGAAGCTATTGTTTGTTTACCATTTGTGAGGACACCTGCATTCTCAGCTAAACACAACACTTCAACCAATACTAATACTTTTGGATAAAGCCAATAATTTATACTTTAATTTCATTATGTGAGAAACGAATTCTTAAAATGTTCATATTGAAATGTTATGACAGTGAAGAGAACGATAATATGATGTGAATGATGTACTATTACTGGGTGCCTAGAGGGTAGACTGTGTGGAAATGGTGTTAATCTTGGTTATTCATGAAAGACGGAGAGAATTAAAGTTCGCACCAATTCTTTGCACAGAGAAGACAAACGAGCGAATCGGTAACGTCTGCGTGCTGAGGTAAGCGTGCTGCGTCATTTCCGGTGACTGGTGGTGCTGTTTGGCGCCGTGTCGTTCGTCTCCGTGTGTTTATTTCGGCTACTCGCTTAAACTTGTTTTTCAATTCGTTTTCATTTAACTCATCGCCAGCTAAGATAATTGCTTCAACACATTCCGAAATAACTTCAGCAGGATCTAGCCCTTCGGTCTCAACCCAACCAGTCGAGGCAGATGGCTGCCCTCTCTGGGCCCGTTCTGACTCTGGTTTCTGTCTCTTAGAGGAACTTTTCCCTTCCCTTTCTCTGCTAAGTACTTGTTTTTTTTTGGGGGGGGGGATGTGTTGGGTGTCTTTAACAACTCCATAAAGAGTTTGGTGTAGATCTCCCTTTTGTTTGGCACTATATAGATTGGTTTAATTTAATGTTGTGACATCTCTTCTTATCTCCTCTTCTGATAACCAGAAATTCTCAGTGAACGTGACATAAATGTTTGTCTACTGCTATCTTTTGGAATGTATGTAGGGATGGACTTTTCCCCCATTAAATCGCAACAGCAGTTGTTCATTTATGACCCTGCCACATGCTGTCTTATTATCGAAAAGGTGTGAGAACTGTGAAACATTTTGATCACATAATAAGTGGAATGTTGTCATTTTCCATTTAATAAACACGTTGAGGTAAAGTTCCCCAAAGGTATTCAATATTAGCATAACAAGTTGACGTTTTAAATATTTATTATTTCCTTAAAAATGCCTAATCATAACTGTCATCACTGATTAACGCTATAAATCTCGGCCAGTAACATGGATGCTCTTAATACTCACATAAATGCACCATGATGTTCACCGGATTATCCTGCAACAGCCGAAAAAGACAAATCACTTTTACTCCGCTCAGCACTGAGCGATGTAACTTTCTGTAAGCAACGCCGGCAGTGAATCTACTGAAATGATTACAACACAACAATGTCATTCAATGCTCACAGTGAAGCTCTGCTATGCTAGCTGCTAACTTTAGCTTCGGCTCTTTGTCAAGTACGTGCCAAGAGCCAAATACCTGCGAAGAGTAAAATGTCTCAGCAGATGTCGCCTCTTTTTTTTACCCGCCGGAAAGTTAGAAAAGTAGACGTAGGGAAGTGTTTGAGGTAGCTGTTGTTTTTTTTTTTAGCACGAGAGCTCATCTAATGTGACATTTGTCTGTGCGCGGCCATGTTTGACAGGGGAAGTGACGTAGCTTTCTGACGTCATTCCGTTAGTGTGCCGGTAGATGGCGCTGCTGCTCCACCGTCCCGTCTGAAGACTGGACTTTACTGTGTGCTGGAGCGAAGGTTTTTTTTTTTTTTTTCTTTATAATGGACATTTTTGCTTGAGCAGGGGAAAAAAGAAATGTTGGCTTTATTTTGAAACAATTACAGCCCGAAAAATTAGGAAGACACTAGACATAAATACTGTCTTTCAGTTTGTAGATTTAGTTTTAGGCCTTTACATTTATCGCTTATGGTCAGAAACATCTGTGATGTGATCCAGGTATTTTTCTGTGTAATGCCAAACATCTGTCCCGTTTCACATGGGATAACAAGACACTGCTATTTTATAAACCATGCAATTCTGCTACATGCAACATAGGAAGGAGCTTCCAGTATCAAAAATAAAATTAGGTCGACCCTTGAACACAAATTGACCCATTTTGAAAGTTATAGACTAGCATGATGTACAGAGGCCACAACTTGGTAATGTTTGATTATTTTTTAGCACATGTAATATCTGTAATTTGAATGGTTTCAGTTAATTCATTAATATTTATTTATTTTTTTATTTTTGTTATATATATACATATCAATACAATATCTTGAAAATCTTAAATATCAAATATCAAACATAGCATTTACAACAAATAATATGAAAAAAAATATGTTATGTGGTGAATGGATAAAATGTAGAATGTCTATAAATATATAATATTACAGTGGAAGTGCTAGTAGAAAAATGTCAAACTTAGCTTCAGTACACTAGCACTTGTATTTGCACATCTTTGTCTGCCGCAGCTTTTGGTAATAAAAATAACAAATTTATTTTGTAATAAGGATTAGTTGGTTCGTAATATAACTATATTTATTGTACAATTGGACTTGTTCAATGTTTATTTGTATATATTAGCTATGAATACACATAAATGCCTAAAATCCATTCATGTTAAAATCTGCAAATTTACTTAAATGTGATCATTGCTTGTCTTTTTAATAAGTAAACTCAGTTGTTACCTTTCTTATTCTGGTTACTATCATTATCTACTACTGAAGGTAAGGCTTTCAATGTTAGTAGTACAGTCCTTCACATTGGTCTGTGCCTGATTTCTATTCTGTGTGTCGTGTATCTTACATCAGCAATGCACCGAGTTTCAAATCAGTTTCCTCTGTTGACCCCAGCACAGATGAGGCACTGATTTCCAGAGACATTAAGGGGTCGCTGCTTTGCCTGATGTCGTCCGAATCCGCAGAGATTTCTTCCCACTGGGAGCCCCCGTACCTCTGTCCCCCTCCCGCCCACAGTCTTGGAACATGGTGATTTCACACTCCTGTTGTGTAAAGCTTGTTTTTCTGTGCGTGTGTGTGTCTGTGTGACAAACATATGGTTTTCTGTGTGGAGGGGTCACTGAAGACACACAAAAGAGATGGGCCCTTGTTTGTAATTCTGAAAATATCCTACTACTCCTGCGTGACTCATCATACATAAAGCCACAATGTCTGAAAACTGATGGCATACATATAAATACAAATTTCTTTGGATTGAGTATGCCCCACTTTTAATCAATTTTATTACTATTATCATTACTTAGTAAAGGTTATCTATGGCTGTAATTCTTTCAATGACATGGACTGACCAACTTGTCTAGATTATGCATCACTAATACAGCACTGTAGTTATGAAGTTATTTCAGATAATTTTCACATTTTCAAAAGAAACATGACAACAACTGATTAAATTTTCAGAATGAAAAGCGCTTGATAGTATACTGAATTTAAAAGAAATCGAATTCATTCAAACAAATCACACTATCAAAACAATATCACACATCTGCCATTGAACAGAATAACAAGATTACAAGCCCATTAGTTAAAAAGATTTGAAAATTTTGTCAGTTTGGTTTGTCAAGCAAATCATTACAACAATCGGACGAACAAGGCAACACATAACACTTTCCTCCAACTAGCAGGGCTGAATAGCAAAAGGAAAAGCATCATTATTGAGTTGACCACGTTTTTTTCTGCGTATAAATCTGAAAATGAATAGAGGCTTTACACAGTTAGGCAGCAAACAAAATGCATCTTACATGGTAAATCGGCAATGCGTGATTATCTGAACGGTGTCATTGATTCTAGTTGTGGAGCACTCTTTCGTGAGGACCCCATGCTCTTTGGGATACCAAGACGAGTTGTTCCTCCTCTAATCATCTGTGACAGTTCAGTTAGAGACGCTCAGATGACCAGATATTTTGCTTGGAAAAAAGAAAAAAGAAATCGGAACCTGCTTTAAACGAGCAAATCTGACCCAGACATTGCAGTCAAAGATGTTTGAATTTAATTTGATTATGTGAAAGATGTTACCATTATTGTTTGAACACTGTTTTCTCTTAACATTGTGCACCAACAAAGACCTCTCCCCACCTCTGTAAACTGAATTAACACACCACTTTAGATCATTTTGAGGTCACGGATATAATCCAAAGACTTTTTATATATTTTTTTCCATAGTGACTGTAGTGATGCACACTTTCAGTGAAACTAATAATACCAGTCTCTTTTGTTCCCTGCATGCATTATAAATGTTATACAGCTCTCTTTTAAGACCTATCTAAGTTTAGAATCACAGATTAAATGTTGTGACTCTATTACAGGCCCAAAAATTTCAGAAATCTAAATGATCTTTATGGATGTTTCAGATATTCACGTAATTGTAAAGAAAATGAAACACTGACTGATGCAGAGCTGGTTTTGCCAGGTCATTCTTTCTGACATTGCTGGTATGTGACAAAAATAAAATACTAGTTATAATTAAAGTATTAAAGTAATTTTGTTAATTAAATACTCATTGATAAGAGTTTTGGTAGCGCTAACAGAGGGTGAACACAGCTATCGTATCTTATTTAATCTCTCTAAACTAATGCCAGATGTCGAGTGGTAAGTGTGGTATCCACTCCATCTCTAAGGCTCACCAACCAACCAGTACTGTCTAGCTAGTTTTAATTAACATAAACTACAATTTCATTGATCTTCCATGGGCCATGCAGTGAACTATTTCTTGGTTGGAACAGGAGTTTCATGGAGTCTCACCTGACTGACTGGTAGCTGTTTACATACCTGTGTTCAGTCCTGAACTTGGCTATGAAAACAGATCTGCATATCAAACATCATGTCACAGGCTGTTAAATATAATAATGTTGGTCCAACCTGTCTCTTAATATGCATTCAACCATATTAAATAATCTTAATCTAGACAAAATCTAAAACAGAAACTGCGTCGGCCCCTTTTTCTAACAGTGTATTTTCAAGCTTTGAGCCATTTAAAGCACACAGAGATAATATGAGGACATAATGGACAGGAACGCAGAAATACTGTATCACATTATACAGTTATCAATCATTGCAGTGTGAGCAACGTTAAATTGCCAGTTCATTTTAATGCCTTTGACAATGAAGGATGAAGTCATATGAGTCCACATGAGCGGCCCTGAGAGCTCTGGGAGAGCATGCAATCACAATCATCCCCCTGCTAACGTGGCACAAACGTCCTGACACCGTCATTGTCCAGAAAGGTCCTCAGCAAGTAGAGTTAAATGTTCATGCTTTTGTCTGTGGAATAGTGAAATAACCCAGCAGTGAAAAAACCTGGGTGTGGTGGTAACCGCTGAATCACTGTGTCACCCCAACCTCTTTGAGGGCTTGCACTATTTTATGCTACTTACTTCCAACCACCAAATAATACATTTTCTAAGCTAAATTATCAAGAAAATAAACAGCATTTTTAGACTGACGACAACCAGCATCGTTCTGTTTCCCCTTTTGCTAATTATCTTTATCTTACATGACTTAAACATAATATAGTGGTTAGCACTGTTGCCTCACAACAAGAAGGTCATGGGTTTGATTCCTGGGCCCTCTGTGTGGAATTAGCATTTTCTCTCCATGCCTGCGTAGGTTTCCTCCACCATCCAAAGACATGCATGTTCAGTTTAAGTGGTGACTCTAAATTGTCCGTTCGGGCTGAGTATGAGTGGTAGTTGAGCCACCCTCATCCAATCTGAGCTACAATTGGCTCCAGCACCCCCCAAGACCCCGAAACTGAGAAGTGGTAGAAGATGAATGAATGACTGACTTAATGTATATATTATTGCTTTAACCTTATAGAATGGGAGAGCTGATGTTTCAGTTAATTTGGAAATTTTAAACAACTTTAAGAGAATAGGAATTTTCATTTCATTAAATGTAAGTCAAATTGAAGTATTTTCATGCTGTATTGCAGGTGTTCATTTAAACTCATGCCAGTGTACGCTGCTCCGTGCTTCCATGTAAATTAGCATCAGGAATGGTATTTTAGACTTTTGAATTTTTCCACCAAATGGTAGGTTTATGTTGTTTTAAGTTTGTGTTATAAGAACAAAGTTTGTGCACATTCATATGATTCCCCAGTTCCGCTAGTCAGAATAATGGGCCTTTTCTACTAAAAGTGCCGTGTGACTTCTAGTCTGTGAGCTCTTTGTGATGCCCTCTGCTTTTTTTAAGCATCTGTGTCCAGCTGAAGAGATAGATGTTATGGTTGGGAAGAGCACCTAATGGAAAGACAGGATTCAGTCACAGCTTGGGTCAAGTGATCTCCCTTCTCTGGAAAGATCTTTCAGATGATTGTGCTGAGACTAATTGTGATAGCATGCAAAATGGATGCATTTCTTTTATCTTCATTAACAAAGAGACCTTCTTTTTTTCTGTTTTTTTTTTAATTTTTTAATTTTATTTTATTTTGGATTTGTCTACTCCTGCAGCCTCTGAGTAAAGCACAAATGTCCCGTCTTCTTTGGGCATGTGGTTGCTTGTCTTAGTCAAGGAAGTGAATGTTGTTGTGTATAATGCACTTTGAGCTGTCGTACTCTACAGTGATAAGTGATAATTTACCAATACAAATTGGGCCGTGTACATTTTACAGGGCAGAATCTCAAGCTTTGCCAGACTAATTGCTTCCTTTAGTGTCTTCAGTCTTCAAACATCACATAAAAGCTACATTTCACAACCTCATCATACATAGCTGCAATAATGACTGTTTCTCAATTAGCAGCAGCAGTTGAATTAACCCATCTGTTTTTTTTAAATCTAGAATACCTACCTTTAAAAAAAAAAAAAAAGAAAGAAAGCTATACCGAATTCACGCCATTGTCCGCTCTCTTTATACTTCACTGCGTCTCTTGAAGTCTAATGAAATAAACTACCAAAAGTATAAAAGTATTTAAATGAACTCAACTATCTGTTTCTACATCAGTAATTATCATCGTTCAGTTTTATATATGTATGCATACATTTATTTAACTGGGCAGCTGGGCTGTAAAGTGAAACTTTACTATTTAATACTTTTGAGTTATTTAGTTATTATTTGCAAAGAAGTCATAGTCATATTGTACCAAAAGACCAAAAAAATACTTCTTCAATGCTCATACTCTTTCCTCCTCTACATTGGACACACTTTTTTTTTTTTTTTTTTTTGGTTTAGCTTTTTTTCCTTCAGTGTACCATACAGGTATGGAATAGCATCACGGCTAAAACTGTAAAATATATCCTTTAATTGTGAATACAGATGTCAACATTTTACACTCTTACCAAATTATCAAACAATTAACATTTAGTGAACACAGACATGGTGACTGAAGCTGGTTGAAGGATATATTTGGTCAAATTCAGTCCGCATCAAGTTGTGATTTCTGCTATTTGAGGGTGTGACCTGCTTCCCATGCTGCTGCTCTCCTCAGACCTCTGCTGGCAAAGCTGAAGCCGCAGAGCCACACTGGTAGGTTGTGTGAGAGGACAAGTGGATTTGGCATGCACATCAGAGCGTGATACACAAGCATTCTGGTCCTATCACATGCCACACACACTCACACTCACACACAAGTGCAACACACACACAGACCATTCTTGGTCGTGTAAAATGGATTGTAACACTGGCCACTGTAATGAAATGATGCCAGCAACTCACAGTAGTCCTTTACAGCCAAACTCACTAAAGGTTTCAGTCCACTGTGTGTCCAGCGTTGTTGTTACTGCAAAAAGGAGAAAAAAAAAAAAGTAATCTAACAACATTATTTTTTGAGAGACGTTTTAATAACTTGTCCGTCTCCTCCACTAAGATTCGGGAGCAGTAGTGCAGCCATGCTTGAATTTCTTTATGTTCATCTCAGCGGACAGACCAGGAATTAATTTAAATTTGACAAATGTTTAAAAATGTTTGTTTTGTTTAGTTTTTACCAGTAAACAGCACTTGGCTCACCAGAAAAAGTCCTGTGGTTGTTTTAGTGAAACCTTTGAAGGGATTTTCAAGCAAGTGACAAATATCAAGTGCAAATTCTTCCAATTTGCTCATTCACTGATTTAGTCTCAGAGATGTTTGTGCACACTTCGGGGAAATCTGTTCATCTGTGATCTCTCACATTTGGGTGTTCAGTGTAACCTGTTTATTGAACAGCCAGTAGCAACATCAAGATTACTGCTTGTGTAACTGTAATCATGCCCCCCCTCCCCCCACTTTTTTTTTTTTTTTTTTTTGAAGTAACTGACACTAAACCAAAAGCAGCCTTATCTTGGGGACATCGTAGGCGGCCATGACAGGTTATACATCATTTAAAATTTTTGCATTATCTCATTTCGTCTGTGCCCGTCTGAGGCGAATCATCAAAGACACGAGATCAGCAGTTGGCTATGACATGGTACCTTGTTTATCCGGAACTCAGAGTAGCAGGCATCGCGTTAAACTCTCACGACCGTCCAACGCCATCCTTACATAAACAAACACTGAACAAACTGGTGTTGCGTTTGAAGTGGAAGTGTGATTTCATGTGACACTGAAAGAGAAAGGGGCGCTTTATTGGTGTGCTTTTGCGTTAAACAGAAGAGGACAGGTGAGCTCTGCTGCGGGGTGATAAGAGCCTTGGGACATACAGACAACAGGTTTCTGAACATTGTTTAAGGGGGATAGAAGAGCAGTGTTGAAATATCCCAAGACGCTGAGAGAACAACAGTCATCAGCTTTACTTTGTCATGTGCCTTGTATTTTCCACTTATTTGTTTACCACTTACTCCCTGAATTCAAAGCAGAAATTCACTCGCATTTGCAGACTTCAGAGTGTCTGTCTTTGTGCTGCCCATTGTCCTCCATCTCCACTATCTTCCACCTGTTTCTTGGGGATCAAACTGGATTTGCACTGCCTTCCCTTCTTCCCCAGACCTCTACTTCCAGTGTCACAACACTAGTTTGTAGTGTTTGAGCCAAGGGAAGGTGTAATTGAGGATACACGGAATTCACACTATAATGAGCAGTGACAGGATGTCACCCACTCTGCCTCTAGATCAACCCCCCCCAGCCTGCTCCTGCTGCCACCTCTGCACCCATCCAGCTGAGTCTGCCTGTTTGTGTGATGTCACCCACACGCCCCACTCATTTCTGCAGAACTGATCGGTCTGTTGATGGTGTTGCAACAAGCAGCAACATTCACTCTTAGCTGAAAGGTTTGGCTCAATATGACTGTATTGTCCTCTTATTTTACAACCCAGTTTCCTTACGTTTCTCACGTGTCCTTGTCCAGTTTGTCCTTCCTCTGATACCTCTGATCTCTTTGGAAAATCCAGGGAGAGCTGTCCTCATGCTTTGTGGCCTTTGGCTGTGTTTGATCACTGGTTGAGTTATAGACGTCTCCATGACTCATAACTCAGACACCAGACTCAGATGTCAACATAAAATATGTTGTTTTCCTGCTAGCCTGCCACACATTGTGCGTGAATAGATGATAGGAAAGTAGGAAAGAGAATGGGAAGTCTTGCGCTAAAGTGATGATTCCCAGCACTATTTTCTTTAGGTATCTCAAATTAAAATTAGATCTTGTTAGGATTTCAAACGTGAGTTGAGAGCAGTTCTTCCAAAGAATGACTCTCTCCTCTGATTTTTTTTATTTGACAATTTTTTTGATGTCAGGATTTAATGAGAGATATAAAAACAAATTGAAAGGAACAGATTTTTCTTCCATGTCATTGGAACCAACTTGGGTTGGGAACCACTATCTAAAAATTTTAACTCTGCACTACACAGGTTCTTTATGGATATATGAAATGACCTTCTTGGTTGTTCTTTTTAGAATTTATCAAAATTTCCAAACCTTTAATGTCTAGCCTTTTGCCTCACTTTCTTTTATAATACCTCTGTGTTTCCTATATGTACTGAATAAAGCCAGCTAGGTGGAGGTTGACCAGTGGGAGTTCAGTCAAGGTTCACATATAAGGCTAACTTGTTCCAAATGAGTGTAAGGAATTCCTTGCACTCCTTATTAACCAAACACCACCTCGTCAGACTACACACCAGTTGCCTGTAGCCTTTCTCTGTGGCAGACATAAGAAAATGAATACTTAAAATCTTTTTTCAATGAACGCTAGAACACAAAATAATTTGTTTACAAGTATCTTCCTCCTAGATGTTTTTTTGTACACTGTATCTTTCTGTTGTGATAAAATAATTCCCATAAGGAAGTGATTACACATTTGGATAATTCTAAGCAGATGTGCAAATGTCTCAACAAGTTAACAAGACAGTGGTGGAAGTGCAGACCTTGTCACTGCTGAAGTGGTTTACCGCAGCATCATAGAAAGTCTCCAGAGCTTTGAGCCTGGAAGTGGATTTGAAACTATGAATGGACGTAAGGTGATAGTAAAAATTTCCAATAGTTGTCATTGTTGTGCTGTCACCAATTGTTCAGTCTTTTTTGGCTTTTAGCACTGACTGACAAACTCTTCTTTAAAATCATTAGGTGGCTCTCCGTCATGAGATAGAAGCAGCTCATGGTTAGTGTATGGAGGAATTGTGCCGATGAAAGAATTTTTCGAAAAACATCTGTCTTCTTGTCAACAAAGACAGAGATTGCCCTCAGCATTAATATTATGATGAAATGGAAAAAAGCTGCAGGAAACAACCAAATTAGATTTGTGTATTTCTTTTATTTTCCCAGTGCAAGCCAGGAGGGATTGGAAAACTTCAGGAGACCAGGAATTTGTCTTGATGTTTATTGTGTTTTGGGCTATAAACCCCAAAAAACTAAAACCTAAGCGTATTCCTTTTTAATTCTGTGGAGGTTGATCATTTTACATGGACAGTGCCGAGGTAGAGGTTTATCAGCTCCAAATGGCATCTTGCAGAAATGAAAAACATTGATATACATAAATATATCCTACACAACATTTACTAAAGACAGAGCGCTGTTTGTATGGCTAAAACACTCGACCCTCACCTACAGGAAGACAAAGAACTGTTATAATTACAATAAAAAGTAATGTTTACATTTACTTAATTCCTCTACTTCTATTTGTTTCTCGCCTTTGTTCAGCTTGAGAAAAGATAATGCCTCAATTGGCAATGCCTCTCGGAAAAGGTGTCTTCTCTTTTGTGCTCCTCAATGTGAACAGCAGATGATTTTGTGTAGGAAAAAAAAATACATGTAGATGGGTGGTGGTGGTGTGCGTGTGTGTGTGGGGGGGGGGGGGGCAGGGGGGTAGTAGAGGGGGTGGGTGTTCACCTACAAGCAAAAAGAAACTTTGGTAATTACCATAACACAAATAATGAGAGGCTATGCAGGAAAGTGTTTGAAGAGCGGCCCTGATTAAGATAAGATTGGAGACAGTATCATGAGAGAAAGGAAGTGTTTTTCTGTCTGCTGCCGTTGAGAGGAAACTTAAGTGACAGAGTTACTTACAAGCACCAGACGCTGAGCTGAACCCCGCAGAAACAACCAGGATAAATGCAGTTAAGGGTGTGACGAGGGCGAGTGTGATTCAGATGCCAGTTATGGTCGTATAGTACAGAAACATTACGCATTCATACATACATTAGGTTCACAAAATTGTTGTCTGGAGTAACAGAGAGCTTGCAGAAAAGTGCATAATGTTGGCTTTATGCCATTACAAAGGTCTAATAATCTGTGATAACTACAAAAACTTTTAATAAGAAGGCTGTAATTACGTTTTTCTTGACAGCATCTCTAATCCCCTGATTATTCCAAATGTAATCAGGCATTATGGTTTTAAACCAGTCGAAATAGCTATTAAAGCATCATTATATAAAGAAAAAGTGACTGTAACTGCAATAAGGTGCAATTCGAGCTCTGCAATTTTACTTTAACTTTACGTGTCTGCTTTTATTCAACCCTAAAGAAGCTCTTTTTGAAGGGTTAAACGGTTGTTGTTCAGATGGTTTTCTGTTCTGTCCACCTCTTGCATGTCTGTCCAAAAAGGAACTCGTAAATTGTGAAATTGGGGGACCGTATCCTGAAGAGCCTGCTTAACTTTTTTTATTTGGATGTAAATGTAGCAGCACATTGTAGACCAAATACTAAATAAAAAACACACCACAAGGCAGAGAGATGTCAGGGTCCCAGAGTGTTGAGCTATAGGTGAGAAAACACTTGTATGTTTCCAAAAAATACAAATAAATAAATAAAAATCATTGCTAGTGATGCAGATTTCCCCGCACGGTCTGAAAGCCTTTCTTTTGGCTGTAATTATCAGCAGCTGCATAACAAATGAATATCAGGGTAATAATGATTAGAATAACAGGCAAGACCTGGTGGAGGTTTCCACAATGATATATGCAAGGATAAGGGATTCTTAGCTTGATTCCCTTGTCAGTGACATTCTAAACTTTAAATAAAAAATAAAGAAATAAACAAAGGAACATGGGCCTACCTGTTCTAGCCTGTGAAACCAACAGGAAAGTGGACTAATGGTAGAAGAAACATGGTTCCCCTAAGAGATTTTTGCTATTGTTTGGATTTCACATGATTGATGCTTGACTTAATCTAGTTCTCTTTGCGCCTTCCCAGGAGGTTGAGGCGGTTTCTTTGTGCTTTTCTGTCCCATGTGAAGCAAACCAAAGCGGGAGAGTGAGGGTCATAGCTATTCGGCAGGGTACCAGATCCTTCCCACCGGCACATCTGCATGTGAAATCGCCATTTCACCCCTCCACACTCCCTAATTGTTGCTAAAATTATTTGTGAAATTGCCTTCCACCAGGAGTGTTTTCCACGGCAATTGTCACACAATTTTATATGCACGGTGGGCCTACAGAGTTGACACATGCACCTCTTCTTTTCTCCCATATGTGCTCTTTTTTTTATTAGAGTTTAATAGTGGCGTCCCCCCCCCAACAATTACCTTTAAGCAATTACTCCCATGTGTTCTCCGGGGCAAGTCAACCTGTTGTCATCAATAGCGGGTCGATCCAAATGTTGTAATTACCACAGAGAGCTATAGGAGCGATTTAGATGTTCATGCTGCGCACATTTACTTAATTGAAAGGTTAACAAGCCCAAAGCATCTTATAGCCCGATCTGCACCGAGCAGCCTGCTTCAGCGCACTTTGGTCCACTCTGATGCAGCATCACAAATGTCTGACTCAATTATTTTAGGCCGTATATATATATGTATGTGTGTGTGTGTGTGTGTGTGTGTGTATTTTTCCCCCATTCACCTGAATCGCCGCATGCATGTCAGGAAAATTAACTTTGGATTCAGATCTTTTGACGCCCGAAATTATATCGAAAATAGATTATACTGAATTCAAATAATTTTTCCAAATACGATAATTCACTCAGAATCTAAATGTTCGCACGCAGACAGTATGAGCACGAAACAATTTTAAACGACTTTTATTGTTTTACGCCGTGGTGCTGCAACAAAAGTCTCTTTCTTTGTAGAAATGAAGAAAGAGAGAGAGGAGGAAAGCTATCATTTTAAAAATCGTTGATATTCCTCGGGCTTTATCAGCTGAATATCATGGAGGCAGGCACGCTTTTGAAAAGACGGGATTTAGAATAACATTCAGATGTAATAACAGTACACCGGGTTTGGTGTACTGGGTCTGATGAAGGAGGCAGCAGTGAATTAAAAGTGGAATGTGCTGCTCTGATTGGTCGGCCGGTTCTTGGATAAGCCCTCTCCCTTTCATCCATAAAAGAAAGGCCGGGGAGCCTATGGGAGCGCGCCGCTGTCTCCTCCTACGACATGCACGAAAGTTGGCCACTTAAACTACTTCCAGCCAGCCAGCAGACATTATACTGAACCCAAACTACACTAAGGGAAAAGAATAACACTCCATTTTTTTCCTATTCAGACACACAACTTTCGGTGCTGCTCCTCCAATTTGCAGACTTCCCTTCTTAAAAAGTTGTTTTCATTTTATTTGTTGCTGTCTTCATTTTCCCCCCCCATATTTTGGCATATTCATCGCACCAGAGGAGAGCATCACTTTAAATTTTTTCCCCCGGTGGAAGCAGGGCTTGTCCAGTTTCTCCGCCTGGGATTGGGATTTGACAGCAGAGAAAACATCTTTTTGAACATTTTGAAGACGTCCTTGGACTTTGTGAGAGTAGCAGGTTTGAAGAGTCCGGTTTGGTTTGTCTGAGTAGCTGCAGGATGGCTACTTTACCAGGAACAGTGCCTCGGATGGTGCGCCCTGCGCCAGGCCAGAATTACCCCCGAACCGGCTTCCCCCTGGAAGGTAAGAGAAAATACAAGAGCAACAAAAAACAAAACAGTGACAAGCATGTGTTTGTTGTCTGGATTTGTGCTGAGGCAGAGCTCTGGACTGTGGACCGGACTCTGGGCTGTCAGCCTGTAGCCTGATTGTTGTTCGTTACCGGCGATATGCTGGGAAATAAAACGGAGGGTGAACAAATGAGACCTCCAGTCAGTGATGATTAAAGTTTACAACCTGAATGAAACAAAACTGAAGGCCAGTTACAGAAAACCAGCAGCTGGAGCGTTAAAACTCAAATCACAGCTTTTTGTAATGATGTGTTTTGTTTAATGAATACTTTTTTTTTTTTTTTTTTTTACGAATTTATGACTTCGACTTGAATTTAATAGTAATTAATTTCATTTGAGTTTGAACTCACTGAATAATTCCTTTTTATTATAATTAAAGTCTATTTCCCTACGTAAAATATATTTACAAAAATATATTCAAATTAATAGTTTTTTATGTTTTTGATCTCGACCTTCAAATTATATTTCGATCATTAATATACTTTACAAAAGGGGGAGACATTTAATTTTTTAAATTACACAGAAAATAATCCATCAATAATTCGTCCTTATAATAATTTACATGACAGAGTAATGTATATTTTAATGACATTTTAAGGATCAGATATGCAGGTGCTTCCTCGACCTATCTCACACACGCAGACACACACACACACACACATACAGAAAAATGCAATTTAATTGGTAATTTTTTAACTCCTATGCCTACCACACTCAAGTATATGGGAACATATGGGCGGAAAAAAGATCACTTTGTATTTGCATGCATTTATGGAAACAGTTTTCCCATTACACCCAGTTCGTGCTCAAGTGCCCTGGACTGAATTTTACGAAAACCACGTAGCTCACAAGTTACTCGAGCTCCGGGATTTGTTCAAGTGTCCTGCTGCTGGAAATGGCAATAATACACACAGCAAAGAGGCGGCTCAAAGGATCACATCAATATTTGTACAGCATGACTAGGAATAATCAAGGTGGGACGTGTCACCGTGTTTAGTGTCTCTTGAATGTGAAATTGGATCCTGAAGTGGCCTCAGATACATCCTGTCAGCCAGACCGGAGCTAGATGAATTTGGCACAACGCGCTCTTGAAAATGTAGAATATGATAATATGCGTAAACTGCGTCCCATAAATAGTCAGCAACGCAGTAAAACATTTCGACTACAGCTCATCCTAAATTTCATCCTCAGAGGTGAAGCTCTGGCAGCTTTTAGGGAGCATGATGTGTTGTTGTTTTGGGTGTTTCTAAGACTATCATTGTTTATTGCGGCGCAGTGTCCACCCCTCTGGGCCAGGGTAGGGTGAACCAGCTTGGCGGAGTGTTCATCAACGGGAGGCCCCTGCCAAATCACATCCGACACAAGATAGTGGAGATGGCCCACCACGGCATCCGACCATGCGTAATCTCCCGACAACTGCGAGTTTCTCACGGTTGTGTGTCCAAGATCCTGTGCCGGTACCAAGAGACCGGCTCGATCCGTCCGGGGGCCATAGGGGGCAGCAAACCCAGGGTGAGTGGAGATCCTGAACTGAGTGTGTGGGTCCCGACAGCGCCAGGATGGGCGTTATGTTGGGTGGGGCATGAGGAGCATGACACCTGAGTGAGCCCACATCTGAGGTTGTGTTACCAAAAGAGCCTGATAGTGTGGAAAGATAAAGATAATAAAAATGTGTTCGTCCTCTCTTATGGTATTCTTTGTTTGTTTAATAATAATAATAATAATAATAATAATAATAATAATAAGAGGAAGAATACTGTGTGGCTAACCAGAAACATTTGTATTTTAACAATGTGTCATATAAATGCCTTTATCAAATTCTCTGGATGGGTCATAACAAATTAGTTTCTCATAAATATCAAATATAGTACTGATGATAAAGAAAATAAAGAACGAAAAAAAACCCAAAATATCTCTAGAAGTTGAAAATGAAACTTAAAGAGGGCTGGTCCTAACATTTTTTTTATGTTTTTATAGCAGTGGATTGTAGCCTACAGTATTCACGAATTTGACGATTTCACCATAGTCAAGTTTTATCTTTTTCCAATACATCACGTTTGTTATTATGTATGTAGGAGGTTTTGAATATTATTAAATATTTAGTTTATATAGCTATTAAATCCTGGTCTATTTCTTTATCTCCTCTGCACAGTTAAGTCAATGGTCCATTACATTAAATTGCATTTAAATTATGAACTCTTTAGACTACAGATTTGTGCATGATTTCAGGCTGTTTTTTTCGTATTTTGTATATCTTTATTTGTTCCTCAATTAAAACCAAAATTAAAAATAACATTTTTATTTTTTCTTTTACCCCATCTTTTCTATTTTTCCTCACATTCGCGCCATTTCAAACCTAAAGCAGGTGGCAACTCCTGACGTGGAGAAGCGGATCGAGGAGTACAAGAGGGAAAACCCGGGTATGTTCAGCTGGGAGATCCGGGATAAGCTGCTGAAGGACGGGGTGTGCGACAGAAGCACAGTTCCTTCAGGTGAGGCTTCATCTGGTAAGCTGCACTTTTTTTTCCCTTATTACCAGCGAACACTGCAGCATCACCTCTGAATGAGCATCACTTTGAATTCAACCTGTTTTAAGCCCCCACTGACTGATAATAAACTGTTCCAGTGTAAGCAGGAAGCACACCTACTACACCTGACTGACCCACAAGCAGTCATCTTGTTAGGAAAAAATGTGCCTGTGGTCCTCAGTACTGAAATTGTTGTTGTATTTTTAGTGTAATTTTGCTTCTTTTTTTTTTTTTTTTTTTGCCATTTTCTTTGAAACACTTTCTCAACGCAGCTGCTTCATGTAAAACTTTACCTGTGCTATTTTTGTTATGGTTTCATAAAAAAAAAAAAAAACAAATGTATGATAGGATTATTATGGTTCTTTTATGGGTTTTAGGGCTAATCACCCATTTACCTTTTTGTTGCCATTAGTGAGCTCCATCAGCCGCGTTTTGAGGGCCCGATTTGGCAAAAAAGATGACGAGGATGACTGTGATAAGAAGGATGAAGATGGAGAAAAGAAAACAAAGCATAGCATCGATGGCATCCTCGGTGATAAATGTAAGTTAACAGCAGAAAGTATATGGCCCGTTTGTACATGTCTGAAATAAGAAATTATCATTATTATGATTATACCAATACATATTATTTTTAGTCAGGGTAAATTGCAGACTTGTAAGCAGGAAGCAAGTGTTTTAAACAGACTTCCTACTTTACGTCCTCTTGGGAAATTGTCCCACATCCGAGCTCCAGCTAAACACAGAATTTATTCCAGCCTTTAACTCCGAGCCAGCAGTTGTTCATTTACTCAATTATTTATGAGAGCCTTGGCAGAAGGTATTTAACAGCAGAAAATTAATTTGTGTAGCGAATTCCCCCTCATTCATTCACTCATTTAACGACCTCTAAACGGCAGCTGACAGTTGACCCATTTCACAATCGATGTCACTTCACTGACATTTCACCACTTGTCAGTTAACGAGGAACTCGATGTTTATAATATTGTGTGCTCTATTAGTAACGCTGCGACGGAAGGGAAAAATAAAAATAAAACTTTGATTCAGGTATTCGCTGTTCTTGTTTGTCAATAGATTTTATAAACTTTTAATTACCTTAAAATGCATTGGTGGGGTTTAGATTTTTTTCGGCCAATTGTATATATATATTTTTTTAAATATAAATACTCTATAATATAACACGAAATGTGCATTTAGATTGTAAATTCTGAAAAGTGAGCATCCTATTTTTCTGAGTTGACTTAGGTGTTTTTAAAGGAGGGGAATTTGGATTGTTTGACAGTTGGCAATAGAAACTTGTGATTTTACTGTCATATTTTATTGAGTGGAGAGTTTTCCTGGTTTTCCTGGTTTTCTTGGTCATGGGGAGTGAAAAACGCGCATCCTCCCAGAGATATAAAGGTTGGCCCTTTTGATGATCAAACGTGTGAATGGGGTTTAGATAAGAGTCTGAAAAAGACCCCCGTCTCCTCCCCCCTTTTTTTTTCTTCAAAAAAGACACTGCCAAAGATTTTTCAAACTTGAGGATGGACTTCACGAGCAAAACCTCCCCTCTATTGACGGTTTTCTAAAGTGAAGAGTCCGAGGTACAAAAGCAAATCCTGGAAAGCAGGGCAGCGAAAAGGAGAGTATGGGCCCGTCCATTCTCATTCAAACATCGGGTAAAAGAGAGAGAAAACTTTGGACAAAGGGCAAGGAGAGACATAAAAGGAGATGAATTATTCAGTACGCCCCGCTGGTAGATAGTTTTGTAATTTTATATAATGGCGTTGGAAGAGAATCAGTTGATAGCGTGAAAACGGTCTCCTTTTTTTCAGTGACACCACGCATTAATGTTACGTGAAAAATATCACCATTTTGTTGCAAATATCCCCAGTGTCCATGTGGACGGTTTGTGAATCCTTCTGGCTGCGAGTGACCAGCGTTTTGGGAGAGCTTTTTCCATTACGCACAACCGGCTAATGTGATAGTTTGACTGTTAAGGCGTTCACTACATTACCGTTGCATTATTATTGACTTTCTACTGATGGCAGTCTGCAAAATATCCACATAATGTTCCTGGTTCTACTTTTTTTTTTTCCAAAGCGCTGCTTATGTTTTAAATTGGGACTGAATTACATTGCTATAAAAAGAGACGCACCCCTCTGCGTAATGCAGTTTAGACTACCGGCATCCGGATGGCATTTAATAATGTTAATACTTATTAGAGTAAGCACTGGAAAAGATGGTTGCTGAATAGGTAGCTGTGTTCGTGCCGGGTGTAATAGCTCACAGGCATGGTAAGAAATGTATTTATCCCCAATCAGCCCCTCACTCTCCGAGTTTGAAGCACAGCCCTTATGTGGAGAGGGGTTTTAAAGCAGATTAAATAGAGCCTTTTATTTCTTTTCACTTTCATCTCAGAGCGGAGCTCACAGTGGCTCGCCCAGGGCACAAAATTCATGAGATTTTTTTTTTTTTTTCGTTTACTTATCCAGATTTTAAGACTTTATTTATTTATCTAGTTGTTTATTTGGTCTGTGTATTTGATTTTCTCAGAGGTTACATCACGGATTTATCCCAGCTTTAATCTAGCTTTATTGAACGTGTATTTAAACTGTTAACCACATTAAAATATTTGTACATTTCATTTTGCTGCATGAAGGCGCACTATTATTTATCAGAAGGACGTAGGGGGAAGTTAAACCGAGTAAAACTCATTTCAATGCGCCGAAAATAGCTCCACCTTACATACCTTTGTGGATATCTGAAAACTGTTTCTAACCGTCTGCTGATCTCAAAGCGGTGATCCCAGTCCTCCCACCATTTGTTTGCGCAGAAACAAATTGCCCATCCGTGGTGGCAAAGTTTAATTATGCGCAAGGGCTGGAGCAAAGGTTGCCCTACATCTGAGCAAATTTTGGACAGCCTTGTTTTGCGCCACAGCGGTCAGAGAGTGAAGGTGAATCAGCTGTCCGGCGTCCAATCTGCCACACTGATGCATCCAGACTGACCGTCAGACGAAGTGGAGACAGGCGATGGACACTTCAGCAAATCGCAGGATTACCTGAGGTCCCCAATCTAATTAGACAGACGCCACGTGGGATTATATCCGAACCTCGCGGAGAGAAAGTGACAGGCCGGCGCAGACGTGTGAGGGAGTCACTCAACCTAAAGATCCAGGTTAGGGGATCTTCGAATGGGGGGGGGGGGCAGTTACTGCACTGTGACCAAAACTTCCCCTCTAACAGATCTGCAGAGCAGCATTGTCTGTAGATTACGCCCGTTTCCAATTGTGCTCTAAAGTAGGCCTGTAAATATTTGACGATTGAGGTTATGCATCACGCAGTGCTCCTCAGATTTCCCCTCAATTCCCGGGTAGCTACAGCCATGTTTTGTTTTGTTGTGTTTTTTTTTCTGCAGAAACAAAAATATACAAAAGGAATCATTTCTGCTGCTATTAACGATAAACTGGCCTCCAGTGATGAAAAGTGTGAAAAGATGCCCCCTCCGTGCTTTTTCCGCGTCACCAACACGCGTGCGGGGCATTGGACCGCACGGACGCGCGCACACATCCAGTCTCTAAGTGTATGGTAATATAATGTAGCTATATTTCGGGTCTAAAGCCGTGCTGAATGAGAAGGACAGGGGAATGAAGCGAGAGACCACTTCAAACAAATCCATCTGGAACAGTGTGTGAGAGAGATTCAGTGAAAGTATGGGGAAGTTATTTAGCTATTAATAACGTTTTTTCCTCAGGCATTGAGAGTGACTCCATCTGCACTTTCTCGCAGCTATTTGGCTGGGTGGAAATTGAGGGAGACCCAAATGTTGGGCAGAGATAACATACCCATCATAGCCCAGACCCTGCGCTGTGCTTCACTGCATTAAACTCGGATTAACCTCCCCTGTCCCCGCAGCCACTCAAGCCACATTTCACTGGAATTTACATCTGTAGGCCTACAATTTTTTTATAAAGGGGGCAGGAGCTGAAAGACAGGATACGATCGATAATAAAATAAAATAAAATAAAATAAGACAAAACAAAATAAAAACAAGAATAATAAGATACATTTCTAATCGTTTTCTGGGCTAGACGTATTATGAACGAATCAGATTTTATACATCTGGCAAAATAATGCTTATTCAATATTGAAACGAGAATTTAATTTTCCAGATTCACATTTTTAACTCGTAAAACTAAACACTAATGCCCTTTGTTTAACAGATCAACAAGTCTATTTGCATACAGTAAACAGTGTGAATCTAATGCTCTAATTTGGGGAAATTAGCTACCCCTAAGAAAAGCTATATAGGGAGTCAAGTGAGTTATGACAGTGACAGGTTGGCATGTCCATCGGATGATTTATGATTGGGTCTTTAACAACCACTCAGTAATACTAAACATTTACAATAACACGTCAAATGCATAAATTTTAAAACACATTAACTCCTCAACTAGCTTAGATAACTTAGCGGCCTACTAAGTAAAGCGTTGCCTAGTAACAAGTAACAGCAGCGTCTTAACGGGTTCTCGGTCAGTTTTGGAGACTCATTCAGTATTAAGCTAAAACTGCCTTTTTACCTGTCTTAGCTTTATTTTGACACGCTTTCATTACTTACGCGCTTGTGAGGAAAATAAGACAAAAGGAAAACACCCGAGTCTACTTTATACGTGTACGTGCTATTTTTTTTTATTCAGTCTAATTTCAGACATTGCATTTACTCAGTGTAGCTAGCTAGAAAGCTTTGTCCTTTGCTTTTCAGGTAGGCCTGAAGCTTTGTTTAGTAATGATTAACTTGATCAATACACCTGAAATGGTGTGGAGAATTTCTGTATTAGTTTAACTTGTGCTAATTTTATTTAATTTTTGATTTCATTTATTTTGTTTGGTCTGCTACAACACTCACTGCACTCTATGTATACGTGTATGTGTGTGTGTAAGATAAAACACACACACACACACACACACACACACACACACACACACACACACACACATACACATATTAATATATAGACCGTATTTTTCCTTTTTTCAATTCTGAATGTAGGTTTTAGATTTCAAAAATCGTGTGTATGGGCTGTTATTTGCCCTTAATGACCTATCACGATATTTGATGACAGGAGCTAGGACCAGTGTAACAAATGAGCCTGCTGGTTAAAGCAAGGTAACATGAGCAAACCGTGCAACACAATAACACGAACCCCATTGCTTATGAGTAATGAGTAATGCATCAATTTTAAGGAGTGCAGTTTAAGCTTGTAGGCCTACCAAACCGGAGAGACATTTCAGTGTCAGGAGCTTTAAGTGTCGACAGCATTAGGCTAAGTTTAAAAAAAAAAAAAATGGAGTAGGCTTAAATTCATTCTGTGCTGGCATTTGACTTTGATCACATCAGAAATATTCATGGAAGCACAAACACTGGCTCTGCCACCATTATCCATGCTGACAGTGATACCTCTCAAGGCTGTCTATTAATTAAAGTGGCGCTTACCATGTGGGAAGACTCCCTATCTGGGCACAAAAATGGTTTTTCCATCTCTTGTGGGGCTCTTGAAAAGGGGCAATCTTTCCTCTCCAGCTTCTTGTGGGAAATTTAAACGTGTACAGAGGAAGACATGGGGATTTCTAGCTCATTTATAAAGACGAGTTTATAATCCTTTCCTGCTTAATAACTTAAAAGGATTCAATTTCTCCCCTCATTTATGGGGTTATGATCACACATTGTTAGACGCAGATAGTAGCATTTCAAGGTTAACATTTCCTGCTCAAAAATATCGGAATATAAGATGTAAGCCCCCATAGGTGCCATTTGTTTTGCCTGCAAATTTCCTCACAAATAGTGATAGGCCCATTTGAGATGTTGTTACTGTTAATGTGATAACAACGAAGAAGCCGAGGAAGACCAAGTTGATAAGATGCCTCTGCCACAGAGCATTTTAAAATGATATGATATTTAATTATAGCATATAATTTAACCATCGAGAATTAAATTCAGTAGGCTTATGCAGACTCTGAGGATTGAATGTCTGGTTGGGGGTCTCAAACCATACGAGACAAATTAAAGAGGAAGTGTTGCCCTCCAGGTATCCTGTCACAACAGTAGGGTGCTTCAGCGCGTCTCCCATTTCTGTCTGTGTTTTATTCCGCCAATTTTCACTATGGGGCTCATACGATGTGCCTGCAGGGCTGCGGTCCTAAATAAATAGAGAATCTCAATTTCCATCTTCTGTTTTTGCTCAATTTCAACTTCTCTCTCTCTCTCTCTCTCTCTCTCTCTCTCTCTCTTTCTATCTCTCTCTCCACATAAACACATGCAGATGGAGCTTTAAAATCAGCGTCACAAATTCATGCCAACAGGTGTGGTGTTAGTAATGTATAAACTTCATTCCTAAATTTTCATCTCATTTGTTTCATTTATTGTACTATTTGCTCAATGTGCATTTTATGTTAATAGGACGTGAGGCATTTAAAGTAGCTAATGTATCGTTAAAAGAAGTCCGCTCTTCAGTAACAGTGTAATCTAATTATGTAGAGATAAATTATTTTTGTGGTATCAGGTAATTTGGTAATTTTGTTGTTGTTGTTGGGTTAATATTGTACCAAATAAAATTTGCAGTTATTCGCGGAGATGCTGCTTAAATACTATAGACCGATTATTTCATGCAGGCTATCTCCTTTTTGTGCCTGTGGCAATTGTCAATGTCAACTTTTTATATACTTCATACACTGAAGACAGTAATAATTGTGTTTGCAGTTTTTGCCATTACATGTATTCTATTATTATTATTATTATTATTATTATTATTATTATTATTATTAAGGCTGTCAACCTACCGACATCGGACATTTACATTTCCCCATTAAGCGTTTAATGTAGGCCGATTGCCCAAATTACCAGCGCTTTGTTAGCGGTAATGTTTAATTGGCTGGAAGAAGATGAATGAGGCTGACAGGAATCAGCTGTCCAGAGATTCCCCTGCGAGTCTGACTCGGAAATCATAACCTGACCAGCTTTTCCTGCTCTGAAACCAGCTCGTTGAACTTGTCACATCTAATTAGGGTGTTAAAACGCACCGAGTGCATCGGTGGGAAACAGTAGGTGGCAAGGCCGGGGCAGCCAATCAGGCCTTTTTGGGTCAGATGGTGGAGGGGTGGTGTGTGTGTGTGTGTGTGTGTGTGTGTGTGTGTGTGTGTGTGTGAGGGGGGGGGGGGGGGGGCGCAGCGTGGTTGGGTGGTGGTGTTGTTGAATTGGACCGCTGCGGGCTTTTATTTCTAGGCAGGCTTCTTTTTCCGCTATTACTTCAATTATGACCATCCAGCAGGCTAAACAGGCCAGCCTGCATGAACTGTAGCCTTGTTTTAATTAGGTATGAAATTAATTAGAGCAGACATCTATTAAAGACTTTTAAATTTGGATAATTTTTTTTCCACAGAGTTTAAAGGTATAACAGTGGATTAATGGCTTACAGCCAAAATTACATTTTATTGCATCCCATCATTTCTACTCTTCTCCCTGTTGAACAGGTGTCAGGCAATCTCTGACTGAGCAGAAAAGTAACATTTTGCCATAGATTTTTCTGCTTTTCACCCCCAGTATTTTACTGTTCACAAATTCAAATATTCAAAATTTAAATGCAAACGTTTTAATAATATCTTATATATATATATATATATGTGTGTGTTTTGTGTGTGTATATACACACACACACACACACACAACCATAGGTTTGTTAACACTTCTAATTGTGCTGTTGGAGTTGTCTTTACCTTCTGTGCAAATGTGAAAATACAATTGTCGTCGATAGCCATTTTTAGATGTCGCTTTCTCTTTTTATTGAACACTTTTTTCCTTGTGTTAGTACAAAAAGCCCTGTGATGTCTGACAGCCTACTCTCACCATTGTTAGATGAACAGCCACTAGAAAAGGACGAGGGAAAGAAGAGGGAGGAGAAAAGGCCCTTCTGTTATTTTCTGTCTTGAGACTTGCTGCATAGCCTATTCAGGCAAGTTGATGAACTCCTCCAAAAAGTTTATTAAGGGGCTGCAAAACAATAAGAACTAAAGCCTTTGGGTGCCTGGGCAGACAGTTTATAAACTAGCTGCTATTGTGCCTCAAAGGCAGATGCATGAATACTTTTCAATAGGGGCCTTCAAACTGACACGATCAGGCTGGACAGCAGCAGTTTTAAAGGGAGAGAGGGTGCTTCTGCAGTAGCTCAGAATTAATGTACATCTGCAAAGGAAGGGGGAGGAGGAGGAGGAGCTGGACACTGTCTGCAGTGGTCACGCTGGTTTTCCCTTGGGCTTTACACTATATGCGTGTTTAAATAAACCTAAAAGAGAGAGGTATAAATACATGTTTGGGTCAATAAGCACTTTGTTAAACAGTTTTCTGAAGAATTGGAGTATAAGCGCACAGTATAAATACAGCATATTTTCATTTATTCTCAAAGAACATAGGTTATTTGAAGAAAATTCAAACTCAACAAAGTCTGTCCAGGGAATCATCATGAAAGCAGATGGCTTAAAGCGCTGTATCTTTTTTTTTTTTTTCTACTACTAATGCTATATTTTGAGTGTGGAAATTGCACAAGCTGTTATGTGCAGAGTGTGACAATTGGTGTTTTCCCGTTAATGTCGAATTTTAAACAAAAAGATTTCAAATGTTCCTGATCACCAAAGCGAGGCACAAATCTGTTGTATGCTTGTGGATTCACTGTTGATATATTTCTTTGGATGGAACACAATGGTTACGCGCACTCAAGAAGATACATTATTCCCTTCCTTTTCAGTAAACAATAGACTGTCACTCTTTATCCCTCTTCCCTCCTCTGTTCTACCCTCTCGCTTTCTTTTTTAGTCCTCTCAGTCTCTGGCTCTGTGCCTCACAACATCAGAGGGAGTCCAGTGATTTGTGACCCCAGCAACCCATACTTAATCTCGCTAAAGAGGGGGAGCATCCAGTTTGCAGCTTGGCGGGCCCCAAATAGACCAAGCCTACTCTGGCAGGTGTCAACATTAGCAAACAATTGGTCCCCAGTCCCATGCCCCATACCCCAGTGCGACACTGAACCTAAACTATTTGAGGCACACTGAAAGAAACCACATAATAGGGAATGTGGAGGGGAGGAGAGGAGGGGGAGGACAAGGGAGAGATTACACTCTCAGACAGCTATTAGCAGGGATGAGGCTTTTCTAAACAAACAAAAAAAGAAGACGATCAATATTGTGTTAGTTTACCAAGTGGAGTCATCATTGTGGCTTTGGAGTATTTATTTTCTGCTCCATTGTTTTTCTCGACTTCTCGAATATCTGTGGGCTGCATTGGCAATCCAATTTAGTCTGAAGAGGGTCCCTGGGAGGTCTTTTTCTTCTCCCAGGCAGTTGTGTGTTTGTGGTTGTGGTGGCCAGTACATTCATAGATTTGGGGTTGTAATGAATCCAGATAGGTGAGTATTACCTTTAATAGTGGACAATGACTGGGCTGTCCAGGGGGAAAACAACACTCAAGGATGACAGGGCTCTACATTCCTATGGGATTTCAGTCCCTCTACTTCATTAGACAGAAGTGTCTTAGCAACGAGAGTAAAGGAAATGGGAAGAGAATGGGTTGACATGTGGACTGTTGCTGTTCTCAAGCAGGTATGTGTCTTGACAAGAGGGCCAATGTTTTTTTAAAGGCCATTTATTTATCTCTCACTGCTGATTCCTTGCCATGCCACAAGGAGAGACAAGTGTTCTCAGTTGGGGAGATTCGTTTTAAAGGTTTTAATGGGAAAACCTAGAGTATTTCTGATCAAACTGATGTCTCATCTAATTGCGTTAAAGAGTTCTCTTGAAGTTTTGCTGCTTAGCTTCTGGAAAAGAAAAAAAATGTTCAATTCAGGTGACATCTGCTGAAGCAAAACCTCTCGTTGCAGTTGTTCTGCACAAACCATTAGAGAAGCTGCCCTCACTTTGCTGCAATAAACAAGCGTAATTAACTCACCTCATGACCTTTTCAGCCAATGGTGGCTATTGTCAGAAAGATCCATTAACGCTGTTAACAAGCAATAAACTGATTATGAGTAATAATAGCATCACAGCATCACACAACATAGAAAATAAGTCCCAAACAGACTGAACAGATTGCTTACATCATTTGTTTTTCAAATGCAAATTTTTGTTGTATCTGGAATAGGACAGAGGGATTTCTGTTGTAAGCAACATTTAGTTAAACATATAATGTCATTAATTGTAGTCATTTTGCGTAATAAGTTATCCACCAAACGGCTGGTTCACTGTTAATGTCAGATCATGACAAAGCCCTTTAAATCTATGTGAACAGTCCACCTTTAATTGTGCAGTATATCTAGGCAGCACATAGTCATCAATGGAGAAGCCTGCTGATTTCATTTCTTAGAAATTTCTCCCCAAAATATAGACTCCTAATTCAAAATGTTTTACAGTATGTCAGTCATGTATTTCAGGAATATTGCTTGATGTAGTTAATTATCGTGGATTCAGTAAGAAGTAATTTTAACTAAATGTTGTCTGCACAGCATTTATATTTTCTTATTTTTGAAGAGGTTCCTGTTCATATTTACAAATGGAGAATATTGAATTCTCTGCCTGCCTGAGTTAATCTCAGGGAAAATTTGGAGATGGACAATAATAAACTGGACTTTTGGCAGAAGTAGATTTTTGTCTCAGTGATTAAGTCATTGTTATTCTGCCAAACATTAAAGCTCACAAAAATGAGTATAGAGTACATCTCAAGCTTTATTATGACCATGTTAAATTGCGCAATGGTTGAGCAGGTCAGAACCAAACAATTTATTGAAAGAAATGTAGTTTCCTCCAATTCGCTTTGCCAGCTAGGGTTGTCAAACTCTGACAGCTGGCACAGATGGGGACAGTGTGTTGCATTATGACCATCCACTGGTTACCATGGAGCTGCATTAGAAAAGACAAAAAGCATTTATGGTTAATTTTATTACAATACAGGAATAGCCCACATAATGTGCAACAGTAATTACGTTTAGCACAGTACGCCTGTGCTCCCCCTCAGTGATGAATGAGAGACACTGACCATGGTCTGCTAGTTTAAGAATCACCATTAGCCTATGCTACTTAACGCCAGAACATTTCAGATTTTATGCTCTTGATCTGCTTCGCCGCTGAAATATTCATTTGTTTTAATTGTGCATGTTTTTTTTTTTTACATAAATACAAAGACAATAAACATGTTCCCTAAGTGTTGCAAATCAGAAATGTGTTTTTCTCCCACCAAGTTAAAATGTGAAAGCAGTTGTCCAAACAGTGGGGTGGAGCTCCTGTCCTAGCTGACAAAATAACAACTTCAAATGTTGTCCCCTATTTTCAACTAATGGGCTTATTTCTGCATCGTCAGTCATTCTGTCCTTGGGGAATATGTAGTCTGGTATAAAAAGCTTTGCTACTGTGCCACATTACAACTTCTCAATACGGAGGGATCTCAGAAATTAATGCCAAACACAGTAATTCGCCACTGTGCCCAGAAAAAAAAGCTCTTTACAGGAAATATTCATTTAATTTTCAAACATAAAATGAGTCTTTGACGGCAGTTTGTTTACTTACAATCCACTAAAGTAAGTGTACCATAATACAGTGAAATACTATGTTATTTTTTATAATAGGCCTATACTAAATGATTTCACACATCACATAGGGAGAACGACACTAACTATGCTTTACTTTTTAATGTCTATTGCTTAAATATCTCAGTTTTTTCCTTTGACTACATGAGTCTTGAGTTTTTAGAAAAGTTTTCATCATTCTTTATAACTCTTCTTTACTTACCAGTGTCCTCTATATCACTCAAACTTTTTCACAATATTTGCTGCCCAGCCTTGTCCAGAAAATTAGGAAACTTTCCCCTGGGCACCTAAAAATGTCCGCTGTGCATTCCTATACTGTGCCCAGTAATCTCTCTTTGGCTTTGTTGAGAAAATGATTTGTTCCTCCAGGAGACCTCGGCTCATAGCCCTGAGACTTTACTGTTTGATTTCCTGCGTAGGTTTTTAGAGCTTTTTGCTGGGGGACTGGGGCTCCGGCTCCAGTGCCATTTGGCAGAGACCCCCATGGGTTTCTTTTTACTTTCTTGTGCTCTCTGTTAATTTCATTACTTTTGCTGTGACCTCAATTAGCAAAGACTGGAACTCAGGCGGTGACATTTTGCTCTGCACAAGAAGAGGAAACCTGGTATTAAGCTCTGTCTTCGTGGGGAAGTGAGAGGTGGCAACAGCTTTCCTAAAAAGGTTCACGTTTTGTATTCTCTGAAGTCTTTATGGGTCCATGTGGCTCTGTTAGATCCTCTGTAATCTGGCTTTGTTCTTAAAACTGCTACAGTGGAAGAAAATAGGATGATTTAGCAAGTAAATTCACATTTGCTCATATGTACGTAAATGTGGGATTTTCTCTTTATCTGAGTTGTGATAAATAATATATTTTCTATTTTCTACTTTTCATCATATCTGCATCAATACTCTTTCAAAACACATAGTTAAAAAAAATGAATTAATTAAATGACATTAAATCTTGAACAGTAGGATGAAAAATAACAGTATTTGTCTCACGTAGCAAAATTATGTGTAAAAGCCAAAAGCAACCAATCATGTTGTCACTAAATTACTAGTTTTAGTCAGTAGTATATTAAAGAAAAAGAATCACACCCTTCAAACGCTTCACGCTTTCACACTGAGGCAGTGCAGAGGCATGGGGAGTCAATATGTCAGCGTTTATGGATGCCCTGCGGAGCTGCACAGGGCTGTCAGGCCCCTATTCATGCTCTAATGGCCCCCTGAGGAGCTCGTCTCTGCTGGTTGAAAAGGCCGGGAGGCCCAGTGGACGCCCTGTTGTTGAAGGTGAGCGTGCGCTCTCATGGACGCGCCGCGCCTTCATCCATATGACAAGAGCCATAAAAGAGCATCGCTCTCGCTGCTGCTCCCTCTGTGTCTCCTCTGCTTTCTCTTGTGGCAGCCCCCCTTCCTCACTCTCCCACTTTCTTTCCCCACCTCGAACAGAGAAAAGGGGGCTAATTGTTTGTTGTGAGAGCCAAAGATTATAGAGCCTCCCATCTTTCTTCCTCCTTTGCAGTTTTTTTCTTTTTTTTCAAGCCCCCTACTCCTTTTCTAAAGAGTGTGATTCTGTTGGAGAGACAAGGGAAGAAAAGTATTGGAATTTTCTTGAGGAATGCTGATGTGAAAGAGTCTTAAACTCTGACACCAGCAGTGAGAGGTTGTGTGTTTGGGAGCAAACTCAGGGTAGCCTTCTTCAACCCTTTGGTCAGGTAGAGTCTGTCGGAAGTTTTGAACAGTTGCCTCTTATGTTGAAGTTTTTGAAAGTGTAATTGTGTTATATGATGTGCAGAAATATCAGTGCTCTTTTCACTTCCCCCATTTTCTTCTCACTTGTCCTATATCAGTGGATAAATTCTGCCCTTGGCTCTGCTCTAAACTGGTAATGACATGATAGGCATGAGACAAAGCTGAATCCCATGACATCTGTCCATAAAGGTGAGCTGAAAATGATTTTATTTTAGATAGGAGGATTTTTAATGTCCTTATGTATAGTGACACATTTCATTCAGATTCAATTTCAGCTAAATGTCAAATTACTGCCCAGAGAAGGTCACTGACAACCAGAGGAAATTGATTATACATTTTGGCATGTTACCAAACTGAGTAAACGGTTAACCTGATTTTGGCACAGTCTTTTTTTTTTTTTCAAAATTGTTTGGTATGTTGACCTAAGTATATTTAATATATATAAGTAAATCCCCACCTTGCTGACACTATTCACTTTTAGAGTTTTGTTTTTGTTTGCCGCTACAGGAAATATGTATTCATAGAGAATGTGTCTTAAAACCATTCTAGTTATCGATGTCGTCCATCTTGTACTCACATAAGGTTCCTATCTCAGATACATCCTTTAGTAAATGCCTTGAATCACATCCCTTTGGGATGTGCATGAAGCAGAGATGCCGCACCATTCTCAGAAAAATGCTAATTGGGAAGTTGTTAGTTATTTGATGTTGCTGCACAATCCCCCCACCGAAACATCCCTCCACTCCAGTGTTGGTGGTTGAATTGCACGCAGTCCTGGGGACAGGCAGGGCTGTTTATATGCAGGCCTGGAGCAGCAAAGACAGCACAGAGACAGATGCATGTCAGAGATAGCAGATCCCATCTCAGGCAGATGCCTCTTATCACAGGCCTGTTTGCATAATTAGGCCTTTTGATATTCACCCCCTCTGACTGACAAAAAGTATAATTGCAGTATCAACTACGACAAAAGGTAGGCACAAAATAAACAAGTCAACATAAATAGGGAGAAAAGATGCGGTGTTATTTTTGTCCTGTGGGAAAAAAAGAGGGAGGAAAAAACACCATTTTTAACTAAATCTGCTGTCAGTCACAGTCAACTAGTGTGACTTGGTGCTCAGAGGCTGGTCCTGTGAATGCCTGCAAAACACAGAGCGTGAGGACTGATTGTGATTATGCTGGAACTAATATGCTTTACAAAATGAGCCATTATGAGCTAATGCTGCACTGCCAAAGCTCTGTCTGTTTTTGTCCCTCTGTCTTGGATAGTTTGCAAAGGTATGGCTGATATTGAGGCCATGGGTTATGATATCAGAGGCAGTCTGACTAGGATGAGCACTACTTTACTTTAAGGTAATACGGCTCACTGGTAAACACAGATGAACGATTAAAACACTTAAAATGTTTTTTTTTTTTTAATCTTGCGTTTTACTTCTGACTTAAACAACACGGTAGACGTGACGTTCCTTGCTTTTGTTATGCAGCATAAATCTGTAACCCTACAGATCACCTGGTTAACAGCGGGTATTGAATGGACAGCTGCCTGGGTAAATGTTGAGGACTACAGGAGAGGCAAAGGGAGGGCTGAAACGGTAGGTGGAGAAGTGGGTCAATATCAGGAGGGGTTTGAGGAAACGGGGTGATGATGAGGATCCCATCTGCCTGTAGTGTGAGGACTCTGCCTGCGAGGTCAGCAATGGAGTGTAAGGGGAGAGAGCATGCTTTAAACCTCACAGTAACCTTAAAACTATTAACTAGCAGTTCAAGTCCTTCAAAAGTATGAGGGCTGTTCTATTTAAAAGGTCTGGTCAGAATTAAAGTTACACCAGGGTGAAAGGACGCCAGGTGGATCTCCATATCTGTGGCGTTTCTCTGCCGTCGCTCTGTTCACTGCAACAATGATACATTTTCTCTTTATTTAAAATAAAAAATCGAAACATAGCAGACTGATCAATAATTGATCCTGCACTGAATTCATCTCTTTCATAAGTTGTGGCATGAATTACAATTTAGGTAAATGTAGTTTTTACTTTAACAATAGTCATTGTTAACCTCAGTCTTAATCAACACTTACTGAGCCAAAGCAATGTGTAAACCTGCTTAATTCGTCTTTATGGGCACAATTTTAAATCAATATTGGGACGAATGCTCAGAGGGCCCCTGGAGGAGAGTACACAGCAGTAATCATGCCCACTGGATGGCATTTAATTAGATTCTAATTGGACAATAACTAATGAGACATGGCACGAGTGGTTTATCAATATCCCATGAACCTTTGAATGGAAATTACAGCTGTTGTATTATGCAAGGGTTAATCAGACCTTTTTGTGCCAATCAGATCCTTAAAGAGCTGACCTTGACGGCCTTGCAGGGATTTTCTTTTCACTTTTGCTTATTTTGTAATGGGATGATGAGAAAGACAACGAAACATGAATCATGGAATTTACAGTTTTCCCATTTATTTGTCCACAAAATGGACTAAAAAGGGGCTGCTTTGCTGTTTGTGTATATTGATATGTATTCAGATGTGTCTGTGGAGGCATTACTCCTTTAACACTATATATTAACCAGAGGTCAGTGTGAGGCACTGCCCTATATTAACATGGATGTGAGTCGTGTTTCAAGATTTTTTCTGTTGTCTACACAGTACATAGTTGGCCTCACATAGCATGTGCCGCTTTCCATTCCCTCTCACTCATTACAGACAGGGCTGTTGACCTTGCACTTCTGGTCCATGTACAAGAGCAGATGTGTTTTCTCTGTGGGGCTTAATTGAGAGCAGCAGTACAAGCCCTTGTCTGGTTATCAGTCATTAGCCTGATAGCATGCTAAATGTGACACAGATTGGCACAGCGGTTTACTCACAAAATAAAGTGTGTGGAAGGACGTCAAACAAAGGGGAGGAAATGAAAATAATTTGAGGAGGGAAAGACTTTGGTGTCTTTCTCAGGGCCCCTTGAGTACGAGTCGACTCTGGCCCCTGTAGGAAACAGAGGTGACTTTGGAAAGTGATCTGTACACTGCTGGGCTGGTCTCAAGTGTCGTCATGGCAAGTTATCGGGCAAATGGATATACGCATCCTCATGAAAACCAACAAAGGGATATGTGGTGTATGTACATATTCAACTTTGTATGTTCAAGGGTGTTCTGCAGCAGAGTGAGCCTGTGCTTCAAGAATCAATCTTTATTAAAAAGGATAAGACTGAAGAATTGATTTAATGAATGCGGCCTCATGTCCTGCGGCCACATGTAATCCACAGAGAATCATTGAGCATGAGCTCAGGGGGACAAAAAATGTTCGTAGAAGACTCATGGAGTGGCCTGTAATGATAGTCTCCATATAATCCCATAATTCCTTGTTTAATTAAACTCTGGAGCTGGCCTTGAGACTCCACCAGCTCTGTTGCTCTTTTGTTCTCACAGTTGTTATTTGGAGGCTAGGTTTGAGTATTCTTTTGTCCACTTATGTTGAAAGATTTGACTGGAGTAAGCTTTAAACAAGCATCAGAGCAGTTAAACAACAAATTAGACGACAGGAACTCACTCAGGCGAGACATTCAGGTGAGCATTATAGTTTGCTTTTGAGCTGAATAGCAGAGGGCCACTGTCAGAAGCAGAAATCTCTTCATACACCCTCTTCTTCAATATCTCCCTTTATTTTCCTCTCCCACACTTTCTGGACTGTGCATGATGCAATCCAACTAGGCCTGGAGCAACACTGGCACATCAAGCCGTCTTGTCAATGTCTCAATGAGGAAATTATGAAAATGTGAATTTTATGACATGAAATGAAAAGGGCCATGTAGTTTGAATAGACATGCAGAGGAGGTGAAAATGATGCAATTTTCTAAATTCAGTTATAACGGTAATGTGCAATGGTAATGCGTATTTGCTGTCAAAAATTTCCCTGTCGGCCTGGATTGTACAGCTTTGTGCTGTATCTATATTCCTCGAGCAAAAATTCAGCTTAGTTGAATGCCTAAAAAGTAATGTAAAATATGTTCTAATTCATTTAATGACAGCAGATGGAAACACATGGGACTGAATGGTTTCGGTGTGATATTGTGTTCTATTTTATACACTTTGGCTGCGCTGTGTATGAGCAGTGTGCCCTGGGCCAATGAGAGAGAAAAGCAGGGTGAGGAGCAGCAAGGTGGCCTGTGCAGATTAACCCCTCTACCCACGAACACCCCCACTCCCCCTCAGCCCTCTGCCTTTACAGCCTCTGGGGCCCCTTTCAGAGGCAGGATTGTATATCAGGGCCTCTTCTATATTAAATAAATATCCACAGATTAAGATAATATTCTCCCAGTTGTATATTGAGAGAGGAGAGGCTGTCATTTGAATCCTCTATGATTCCAGTCCCTCTTGCCTCCGCAACAAAAGAGACTCCAAAATGCAGATAATGCTGTTAGGGCTAGTTTATGATCAGTTTCACTTCACAGTTGATGCTATTTTCTACAAACACCCCTCAGTTAATTCACTCAAAGGACTTCTTTACTTGTTTTCATTTCATGATCACACACAGATGGCCCTCTTTCCCTTTCTTCTCACCTCAGGTAACCGCACAGATGACGGTTCAGATGTAGATTCGGAGCCTGACTTACCCCTGAAGAGGAAGCAGAGGCGAAGTCGCACAACCTTCACTGCTGAGCAGCTGGAAGAGCTGGAGAAGGCTTTTGAAAGGACACATTACCCAGACATCTACACCAGAGAGGAGCTGGCTCAGAGGACAAAACTCACAGAGGCGAGAGTACAGGTCAGACTCAGAGTAGAGCATTAGGACGCAGATGAATGAGAACACATATTGTTCTGCAGCAGGCCTTCATGTGAACACATTTTTTTTTTTTTTTTTTCAAAAAGTAAACTTTTGCTTTACTTTTCTATGTTCAAAGATGAACAATATGACATTTAAAAAATTAAACATTACCCAGAACCAGATGCTGCAGAGAATCTGAATATTGGGTTTGTTGGTTCAGTGTAGCGCCAATCAAATGTGTTGACTGTGAGATCAGACTATCAATGGGACAGTGATCTATAAAAAAACCCCCAAAAAATGTCAGAGCCCTATACATGGCAGACAAATCATTTTTACCTTCATGAAAGAGAGTTGAACATCTGTCAGCATTGAAAAAACTATCTGCTTTCCTAGAAACTGCTGGGACTGGACTGAGGAAATGTTTCCTAGAATTTTCAGAGTACCTGTATGCAGACGTTAGCTCTGCTAACTTTAAAGACTCCACCTGTCAGTATCAGTGTGCTGGAACAGGTCAGTCCTGAGATTCACAGAGACAGATGCAGCCTGTTGTAGTGGCTCACACCTTGTCCAGGCCTCACAGGACTCTGCACGACACTAGCAGCAAATACTGTAATTCTAAACACTCTAAATAGTGTGACACCCGACTGAACTCAGTTGGTGTTCCTCATGAAAATAAAATTATTTCACCTACAGTCATTTTGTACTCATCCATCAAGAAGACAAATTACTTCTGCAACTCTCATCCTGCATTATGCAGTGAATGCAAAGAAGTCTGCTGCCTACCATTAGCCATTATGGTTTGGTGTTTTGACAGTGATTCTCCCCATCTTTACACCTCACACCCAGGAATCTGTCTGACAGCCTGGGTGCCCTGCAGTTATATGTAAGATTGAAGGAAGATATGTACAGTAGAGTTACAGCAACAGCTGTTCCTCCAAAGACGGAGAATGGGGGAGAAAAAAAAAAAGAGAGAGACAGGGAGAGAAAGGGAATGCATTCCTGATGGATTTCTCATTTCGGCCTTTGGCCAGGATCTCATCCCATCACTTTCAAGCTCACCGCTGCTTGTAAAACCCTCCACATATCACACAGGGTTTCTCATCCTCTCTAGGGAACCTATGCCCCGACAACAACATTAATCAATCAACCGCTAGTAAAAAAAAAGAAAAAGAAAAAGAAAAAGCTCTGGGGCACCACTCTCCTCTTACCACAGTTGTTCACACTCCCTCTGAACCCCCACAAACTCATCGCTGCATGCTAACTGTTCATCACACTGCAAACATGCAGTTGGGGTAACTGATTCCACACATGTCTTTGTCCATCTTGAAGCCTCCCAACACGCAAGGATGTCCTATATGTCTGAGTGTTTAATGCCTCACTCAAGGGAGGGGAAATTTATCTCTTGTCTGTTATGGCGTTAATTTATTAGTTTTGGGGGCTATGAAGGAGGAAAATGTGGACAAGAAATGGGAAAATTAAAAGCCACAACAATTTTTATTGAAAATCAAGTCTAACACCTTTTGATTATATTGTTTTAAAAATAAATTGAATTTAACATTTTGTAGCTTGAGATCCAACTATCCTAATATGGTTTAACTTACAACTACACAAACAAATTTTCTATGTTAAGTGACATATGAAAATGCATCATTCTAGTCCAATTCAAAGTAATCATAGAGGACAGAAAGTCAGGTTTGAAATAATAATATACCCCTGTTTAAGCATTCATGCAGCCTTATTTATGTAGACTGACAAAAATATCTAATCACGAAAGCAAGAAGTGAAAGAAGTGGTGGAGTGACTGCTGTGTCTTTGCTTTTAGATAATAGACTTAAAGGATGTCATGTGAAAATCTGAGGAATTCGAGGCCTGGCTATAATTTGTTAATGCTGTTTTTCTCTTAATCTAATTCTTAAAGGCCTTTGAACATCTCAAAAGGTCAACTCAAACTTAATTTTCTGAGAAGGTTATGAAGAAAGAGCCACCGGTCGCCAAAAATAAATGCCCAGAGCTGCCCAGCAGTTTGTGGAGCATATTTACGAGAAGAAATAGATTTATAGCTGTAAGTTTATGAATCTTTTCGACGTGTAGAAACATTTCTCCAAATCCATCTCAAAAAGTGTTATTGCATTTCAACTTCTTATGCTTACAGAAAAACATTTTTAACTTTTTTTTTTTTTTTTTTTTTTTACATTTTAACTTTTAACCTTTAATAAATATTTAGATAAACTATGTGTAATTTTGGTTTAAATGGCAATTTTCTTCTATGCACATAGGTATGTGCTGTTTGTGTGTTTTATGAAAATGTCCGCCAGCTGGACTTTCACATAGGTGCCCAAATGGCCCATGACAGGGCAGGAGAAGGAGACCCTTTGGCCTGAGAGCGAAGCTGCTCCAGCACAGCTGCAATGACGCATCTTCCAGATGTCTTTCAGAGACTAACCAGTGTTTGGGCTGAGAAAGAAGCTGTGGGCAGGGGGTGTTGGAGGGGTCTGACACACTCATATGTTAACTTGAATTTGTGTTTACGGTCATGGTTCACTGCTACCCATTTATCAGTAAGCATTGTGATAATGTGGAAAGTTTTTTTTAGGATGGGTGCAAAGGTAAAGCATACTGGTGGGGTGCGAGCATGGCTGCCCTGCCACTTAACCATCAAAGCCCAAAGCTGTGTTGTAAATTAAACTGCTCGATTCTTGTGGAAGTGATGAGTGTTTGGCTTAGCACTGACTCACAACCTAAACTCATAAACACAGCTAACTCCCTGGTGTGTGCCCTGGCCTGCCATTTTAAGACCCTTTCGCCATCCATCTTTATCAGCCCGCTGCCCCTTTCAGTTACCAGCGTTCCTTCACTACCACAAGGCTTTGCAATGGTTTTATCATCCGAACTGACAAATTGTGGGATATGATCCATATCTCTCAACAATTAGTTCCAGGCTGTCTCAGTGGGAGGGGATACTGCCAAGACTACCTTCAGTATATGCTCTGCTGATGCAGTGTGCGCTGCCACTTTCCAGCTGATAGCCCCTCAGTTTTAGCAGGAGCAGGTGGCAAAGCCATTCCATTAGCTATTACAGAAGAGAGTGGTATTTGTCTGCTCCCTCTGAGGAGTGGACCAGGTGGGGGGTGCACTGAGGAGAAGTGTATGTGTGTGTGTGTGTGTGTGTGCAAGCAATACGCAGCAGACTGATGTAAATCAATGATCAGAGAAACAAATTACATTCTCCTCTTTTTAGACTGAAGTTTTTAAAGAGACTGACTCCTGAGTCTCGGCTGAGGTTCATCATGCTGCCGCCGGCTCACTCTACCAGATCTGTCACATAGATCCTCTTTCATTGCCAATAAACATTCTGCATGTAGCTATTATAGTTAGTGGAATCTAATAAGGGATAAGCATTAGTTTTTACAAAGCGTGAAAATCAATTTGGTTCGAAGTTTCTCTCCTTATCTGTGGCTTGTGCTGGCCCGTTGATGCATGAAATAAGTGCAGGAAAAACACCTACATGGAATCTGAACTGGCCTTTGTAGCTTCATAGGAAAGACTGGTACAGCCGAATTCAAAATCATGTTCATGCTCTTATTTCAACTTAGCTTGGGAAAGTACAATCCCATGGGGAGGTATCAGGAGGAAATACACAGTTTCCCGATTGTTAGAATATCAGTCAAGTACCAGCAGCAAGAGAGAAAATTACAATGGAGCTGAGTGGTGACAACCAAACCCAACAGGCAACTGTATTCCCGCCAGTATGGGTTTATGTTTCATAAAAGAATAAATAGGATTTGTGTAGATTGTAGGGGAGAAATTGTTGCAATGCATCAGTGTGAATGTTCTAACAGTTTCTTATTATTAGAATTTAAATGACTTTGGTACAGTTCTTCTGTACTCCTGATACTTATCAAGCTAATCCCACTCTCCTCTCATATTCACACTCCTAGCTACTTTAATTAGCATAGTGCCAGTCTGGAAGGCAAGCAGGGAGGGAATCAGAGAGAAAGAGAGTGAAAAAGAGAGAGTAAGAGAGGGGGAAAAGAAGAGGGGAAGAAGAGAGCAGAAGGAGGAGGTGTGAGGGATGGAGGAGGGGGGTATTGCGTGGTATGAGACAGAGGAGGATTTGTATGTTGAGGCTGGTTGCATCACCCCTCTGTGTTTTTGTTGATATGAAGTCAGCAGCACATTTTGTTTTGTCATTATCTCGGCTCTTGGTATTCATCTACCGTATGTTGCAAATTGGCTCCTGAAAGGCATCACATATTCAGTACTTCTCTTTGACAAAATAATTCATGGAGGATTGTCTGAACAGGGAATTCTAAAATATGAGTGATCCTATTTAAGAGAAACAACATAGAGTGGTTTTTACTGCAGTGCAGTGTCACGCGTTTCCAATGTTTGGAGCAAGTATTATCACCGATCAGCGATAAGAAAAGGCAAAATGCCTCTAGATCGCTAGCAGTCGATTCTGTTGGCTGAGAGTGAATGCAAAATTAACAGCAATGAACCGATGCAAGCAGCCAAACTTGAACTGTAGACTAAAATGTGTCACTGCACTGAATTATACAGAATGTTGCTGTTGCAGGTTTGTTATCCGATTGCGGGTTTGCATCTAAAACCTCCCCTGGTTGTGCTGTAGAAAACCTTCACCCTTTGTCCTCATCCAGCTGTGTCTTCTTTCAAACCCTTCTCTTTTGTTTCAGAGACAGGGGCTAAGCTCGGCTTCTATAAGATTGGTTATGTGCTCTTCTATCCTCCTTTCCTCCCCGAACTTTCTCCTCAACGATTCAGAGATGTGGTGCGGATGTGTCCAAGTGTACTGGATGCAGAGAAGCCTTTTAGTCCGTGACAATGACACAGAAGTGAGCCACATGAATTCAGCCGCGCATTTGTAGGTAGAGAGGGAGACGTGGAGGAGCACTGCAGCTCTCTGTGCAGCAGAGACTTAAACCGGATTGGGGGAAAGCAGAAGAGAATCTGTGGTCCAAGGTGACTTTGTGATCAGGTTCCAGAGCAGAGCTTCAAATCCTCAGCTTCAGGGTGTGTGTTAGTTTGTGTGAGAGTGCAAGTGTTTATGTTCAAGTTTGTGTTCATAATATATGCATGTTTATGATGGCATATGGGCACGTGAGCGCATGTGCATGACCAATATCACATGTTTTGGTCTGTGCTGACAGCCTGACGATTGTTGGAGAACAATGTTATCTTTATGCAGTATCTCTGCAGTGAAGGTAGAATTGGGGTATAACCATAGCTTCTTCGGAGCCTAAAAAGCTGTCAGTTCTTACAAATTGGGAGGAGTGACTCATCTGAATGGATGGTGACAGCCTTGTCACTTGCCTTTTTCCATTTTATAATTATAAAGAAACAATATCAGTATGTATACCTATCAAATCCAATACTGCTAATACTGAAGAAAAATCTTCCTTTTACCTTCACTGGAAGAAAAGCTTGCAACTGAATAAGCATAATGATTCCGATCAATTTTAACACCAGTTCATACTAAATCTACAGTGGGATGCCCAATTACTTTTGCAAAGGCCAAACATTGTAGTGGAACAGCCACAAGTAAATAAATATATGTACTGAGATTTCAATGTCTAAGTGTTTTGTGTCTGCCATGATGGAACACCTCCTTCCTAAGCTTGGATGACAAAGGGGGAAGGAAGTGAAAGTGAACATAAAAGAGGGGTGGGGTAAGTGGATGAGGTCGGAGGTGAAGTGGCAGTGTGGGGTGGGGTGATGGGGAGTGTGTGGTAGGAAGGGGTGTGCCTCCCATGCCCCCTCCCCTTGGTCAGGCAGCTGTTTGTCTGGCCCAGTAGGAGCTTAGTTCAGACCTTGGACCACGCTCCACTACATCCCAATAGCAGAAATTTCACTGGAGCCACACACCTCATTTGTTTTGGAATATCTGATTGAGGGATTCAGACGGGCTCTTTGGAGCCCACTGAGTTTGAGTTAAAGATTTCCTGTTGCTGTTTGAGTTGCATAGCTGAGGGTTGCTTGACATAGTTGTCGCCTGTTGCATCCCATTTTGCTAAGAGCTTATAACTAAGCTGAACGTTTAACGTTGAAAATAGATAAATAAAAAATCAGCAGGTCATTTTCAGAGGCAGTGGCTATGTGGGAAAAGAAACACATTCAGATTAAGATCTCCACTGGGCTGAGATCCCTTGTAGACCTGTACGAGTTTATATGTATGTTTGTGTGTACAAAAAAAAGAGGCAGCCCCGAAAAGCAGTGAGTACGTTGCTGTGTAAGTCCCCTTGAAAGTGTCCCTCTTTAAGACCTGTTTAAAAGGGACGCCCCTTCTTTGTGCCCACTGTTCTCTGTGGCGTATGGAGGGGCTTTTGTCCCCCTTCTTTCATGTGTTCTCACAATAGCCCAGGCTGTTTGAAACACAACAGTAGATGAACTGCACTGACAGTGTATTAAGCTCTGATGAATTGCCTGTGCGAGGCATAGATCAATGTCCTCCAACCCTTAGCACACAGTGAAGCCTGGGCCTTGTCTTGGTTAAATGGAACAGGTTGCTGGCTCTTTTCAAAAGGCCCTGATTATATTCGTGTTTTGTTGAAGCAGAAGCCTTTTTAAAATGTGTAAATCTTTGCAGTTCAAAAGAGCCCTATTTTTCCCCCTTTCATTCAGGCAATTGACATTGTGTGTCTGCACTTTAGTGCTGCTCATTTTGCAAGCATTTTGCTATTTTCAGCCTTAGAATTCTGTGTCTCCACTATAAAGTTAAAACACTTTCTTTAAATTGACTTTTAAAGCTTTAAAACAACCAAATTGAAAGAGCCCTGTTGGAGACTACCAGCTGTATCTCCACAGAGTTGATGGCCTCTCATGAAGGATCTAATAATTTCAAAAACATAGCTGAGGTGTGTGATGTTGAGGCTGGTGGCCTACCTCTGACCTTTAAATGACTTCTTCCCTCTGAACGAGGCTTAGGGCACCCTGTTTACACAGATCACAGCTTCAGCCACTTAAGAACAACAGGGGCAGACCAATGAGCCTCTAAGAGAGCTCCCACTGGGACCGGTGACTCTCAGCTACCACCAGCACCAACACTCACATTAGCCTGCAGATTAATCACAGGTGGCAAGAGCCAGACAACTCTGCAGAGGGTCGTCTGCAGTCAAATGCTCACTGCATGAGCGTAAATTGAGTTTTAGTGAGGACAAGATAAAACTAAATCCAATTTGAAACCTGCAGGAGTTCAACACAGAAAAGTAAAATGAGCAAAAAAAAAAAGTATAAAATAAAATGTTATTAAATTAAATATCTTCTTTAGGTGTGGTTCAGCAACAGGAGAGCTCGGTGGCGTAAACAGGCCGGGGCCAATCAGCTAGCAGCCTTCAACCACCTGCTTCCAGGAGGATTCCCGCCCACAGGAATGCCAACTTTACCCACATACCAGCTACCGGAGTCCAGCTACCCCAGCACCACGCTATCACAGGGTAAGATCATGGAAAAGACTTCCATCTGACACACAGCCTGTGTTCTGAGTTTCATCTAATTTTGGTAGATCACAATTAGTGCTGTTTATTTTGGGTATTTCATCCATATTTTAATTTTAACAGGATTCTAAATGACATATAAAGCATTTGCTGCATATCATATCCATGCAGCAAGTAATTATGTTTACAACGACAGCTTTGTTAATGGGGGACAGAAACAAGCTTTCACATCATATTTATGCTTTGCAACACATTTAATGAATAAAATGTATTTGTTAGTAAAGAATTTCCAGGAAAGACATTCACAGGTTGACTTTTGACTCCCTGAAAGTACGATTGAGGTTTTCTGTCGAGTTTCAACTCCAAATTATGAACATATTTTTCAGTATTTGTTCTTACTGTGCCCTTTTTGTGTTGTTTTTTGGTGTCAGAGGGCAGCAGCACATTGCACAGACCCCAGCCTCTGCCTCCATCTTCCATGCACCAGGGAGGCCTGAGTGCTGACAGCAGCTCTGCATACGGCCTGTCATCCAATCGCCACAGCTTCTCCAGCTACTCCGACACTTTCATGAGCCCCTCAGCATCCAGCAACCACATGAACCCTGTTGGCAACGGGCTCTCCCCGCAGGTTAGTCCACCAGAAATTACCTCCATGAACCACGTCTCTATATGTTCTCCTATAGGTAATGTTAATATTCTTCCTCCTCTACCTCCTCCTTCTCCTCCTCCTCTAACTGTTCAGAATATGTAATTGTATTTGACTGAAATTAAAATTCAGAAACAGCATGTTCAGCAAAATAATCGCCAGTGTGGGCTTTTATGTTCGCCTTCCAAAGCCTTGGATTTATTCTCGTTATTCTAAATTGCTACATTTGTAAAACAATTGGATTAACATCAACAAATTAAAATTCATCTTGATAGTACCGCAAGTACTCAAGCTGCTCCAAACAGAGGTTTTCGACTTTCCTGGGACATCTAAATCCTTGCGTTGCACAGTGAGAACACATGCAGATGAAATAATTAGCCAAAGCTTATAAATGTAGTCCCATAATCTTTTTCACATAATTGTCTGCAGCTGGAAGTGTGGAACTCCAGTGCTATGTGTGATATTTTTTTTCTTCTTATCTTCACTGTATGATTTCCACGCCACTCAGTGTACGGAGTGACGGAGGCAGGGTGCTTGCCACATGTCCGGTCTTTCACTCCTGCTGGTCATTCTCCTGCTCCCATGCACTCCATCTTTGGTTCCAAGATTTTCCTAATTGTAGTTAAAATCTGTACAACAACCGATAATATATTTATTTTGGTGCCATCTTATTTCTTGACACTGCATGTACAGGTTTGTTTGTCACGTTGCCCGCAGAGAGTTGGATTCCACATGTTAACCTCTTTGGACACCTTCCTTAATGAGCATTTAAATGTGGGAAGGGTTGAGCTTTAAGTAGTGCGGAATGAAAAATGATTTGTATTGATGCACATCGTGTGTACGGAGTGAATTATATACAATTACCCATCAATACTGGCCAGTCTTGCCCACCCTCACCAACAAGATGTGGTTAACAGGCAGAAAATAAGATTGAAATGGTGTGTAAAGAGTTGAAAATGAATTTCAATGCTGCATTTGTCCACAATTACCCCGTCGTTCACACGTGTTTTATTGGGAGTTTTTTTTTTTTTTTTCTTCAAATATTTCTGAAAGCAGATTGGAAACATTCTTGGTATTACCCTCTTTCTTCAGAGAAGAAAGAATTAAGGATTTTGTGACAAAAAAGAGATTTTCTCTCCTGCTGGAGCGACGAAGGATAACATGCAGGCTCACAGCGTGTTTGATTGTTAATCGTGGCACAGGGGCTTTAACGGCTAATGCTCTCACAGCAAACCTGCACAAAAACACCAGGAACATGGAGTGTTTTTTTTTTTTTTTTCATTAATGGCTCTCTCTAATACTGGCATGGGGTATACTGTCGCTTTCTCTCCCTCTGCACAGGCATTCAAGAATGTGTTGGGATATTAAACATTTCCTGTCATAGTGAGGATTAGAACCTTTGGGCAACTGTACAGCATGGATTTTCAGTATTCAATTACTCTATCAAGTGGGATTGATGCAAGTCTTTATCAAAACCCACCTGAAACGCATTTTATTATTTTTTTATGTCATTTTTCAAAATTTTTTTTATTTTTTATTATTATTTTCTCTCTTTCTTTTTCCCCCGCTCATTTTAAGGGGCATATGCATGGTGAAGGGATGTTTTGATGTGTCACACCATGTTTGCACTGCACAGAATTGAATTGAATGCATTCCTATCAGTATCTCAGCATGGAGATGAATGTTCCCACTGACAGCGGAATCAGAGTTCAGTTTGTGGCGCAGCGTCCTGCAGGGCTGGACACCTCTCGCTCTTCCTCTCGCTCTCTCTATCACTTTACAAACATGCAGCTATCCATAACACAGTTCACCCAATCAACACTCAGTTTACCATGTCTAGGTCAGACCCTGGTTTGTCTTTTCTTGAATTTAAATACATTTTTACTCAGTTAATCAGTTTCAGTTTTGGAAAATTATCAACACACATCCCACACATAGCAGTTTATTTTTCGTAATTTTAAGCATGTTTTTCCCTCTGCTGTTTTCCCCCCTCTCTAATGGAAAAAAGGAACACAAACAGATTCTGTATCAAGATGGAAATGAGAATTTGATATTGTATGTTACAGACAGCATCTGTTTGCAGGAGATATGCTTGTGCAGTGGTATGTGTGAGCGATTTCTTCAAGTGTCTGGCATTGATGGCCTAGCAGTTGCTGTAAAGATTGACAAAAATTCTCTGATTCCCAGTAAATGGGCTGTGGTGGCCAAGTGCCAAGTCTGTAATGGAATCCTGCAGCGTTCAGCAGTCCCGACAGGAGCTCGCGTCCATCCCAATCCCATAACCTGTCCCGACAGCACACATTTTCCCATTACAGGCGGTGGAAAAGCTATCCCCCCTCAAACTGGTTGCTGTCATTGTGGGATATACAGTGCAGTTGGTTGGTTGAGGGAGACAGTGTATTAGAGGTGGTGAGACTGAAGCTGTGCATGGCTGGGCAAAAGGTATGAAACCAGAAGTGTGTTTTGTTGTTGGTCTTGTTTCATTTAGCGACACAGCAGGTGTTTGAAAGAGGGGAAGGCGAGGGCATGGAGGACAGGGATTTCAGTCTTTTTCAGCCATCTTTACCTGAAGATTTAAGCCTATTTCTGCCTTTTCAATGTGCTATTTTTTATGTAATTCACTTGAAACAGGCTCACGCATTGACCTTTTTATCATGATTCTTCAAATTTGAATTTTGCACACTCTTGACCAGAACACAAATAAATGGTATATGCTTTGGATAGATAGCATTGCTTTCACTGAAGAGGTCACGCTTTGATAACCAAAACACAGTCATCCTATATTATTATTTTCAACAAAACCAGACCAGAATATGAAACTGGCAAAAAAGCCTTTTCCATAGTACTTTTAAAATGATTCTTTGAAGCAGTGTTCATGGGCATGGCATTTGTGGGGAGATGTTTGGGCTGAATTCCTCATTACTGCATGACAGGGACACCTGCTGGGAGAGGAAAGAAAACAACTGAACTGCACTGGAAAGTTGAAGCCATAGCACGAGGAGCTCAGTGGCAGGGCTTGGGTTTGACTCCTCAGAAATTTCCAGAAAAGACAAAAGGGAATAAAACAAACAAAGGCATTTCTCTTGCTGACTGAAAGTTGTTAACGCGCTGTTGAACGCATGCAGTGATGCTGTTGGGCGTCCAGAGATGATTCGAAATGATAGAAACAGCTGGAAGTCAGTGAACTCCATAGGTATGTTGGACAGAAATTTTATTGCCGTTTTGATGAAGGAAGTTTGCGAAGTTTTGTGAGGAACTTTTTTTCAGTTTTGCAGTTTTATGAAAGTGTTGTGTGTTTTGGAATGACAAGGATGTGTGTGTGTGTCTGAGAAGGGCCTTTGGGCTGTGTGAGTGGGCCGGGCCTCCACACACACACACACACACACACACACACACACACGTACACGGGATCAGAGGCAGAGCGGCTCTCACCCCTGCCTCCCTTTGATCTGTGTCCCCAGGCCTGCCTGCCCGCGCTGCGCTGCACCGTACCACGCACGCTGACACCATGCTCACCAGCGACTCCCCACAACTGTCTGAGAGAGATAAGCCAGGGGAGACTCCAAACTGTGCTGCTGCTCTTCCATTAGCTAGCGCAGACGCTTCTTTTAAAAACGGGATGAATTATTTTTAAGAAGCAAGCTCTGCTGTTGCCAAAAAAAAAAAAAAAAAAAATGGAGAGGGGAAAATTTACGGAACAATCTGGAGCTCTGGCTTCATTCCGCCTCCCTCTCTGACTTCTAACAAGACATTCTGCACCTGAATACCAATGAGAGGGGGAGATTCATGTAGTCCCCCACATTATTAAAACTTGGGCATTAAGCCTCTCACCGGGCACTGTGTCAGCTGGCAGGCTCCACTGACAACAAATCAAAGGGGATGAGCACATAGCCTGCATTCATAGCTCAGCCACTCGTGGTGCAAGAGGGGGAATACATACTGGTTAATTAGAACTCCCATTAAAACAAATACTGTTTCAATTTGGCAAGTATAAAAAAAGATGTAAGAGGCTTTCAGAAAAAAGAGACCTGCTGTTGGCAGCTGCCAAGAAAATCCAGGGACTGTAAATCATATCCACTGGCTATACTGTTTCTGAACAGATTATTAATGTTTGCTGTTGTTTTGCAACACTTTTGAACTCTGAGGAAAGATTTTCCATCTGTGACACTGGAAGTGCACCTCTGCATGCGCTCTGGCTAGTGTGCTGCGTCGGCCTTCGCCCTCCACATGACCACCTATGCATCTACTTGTCTCTGCAGTTTGTACAGAGTTATGCTTATGCATAGGTTTGGTGAAGCATGATGTAACTAAGAGATCTTTTTTCTGTGTCAAATCAAAGCGCTGTGCCACTTGTAGAGCACATTGCGGCCGTAGTCGTTGCTTTACATTCACACCACCTCTGTGTACCTGAGCCATTTGTTGCTAACTGCATCTCTTGAGCACACAAGTGAAGCCATTTTCTTTTTCATTCCAAAATATTTTTGGTTGGAGCTTTGTGTATTCATCATCTATTTTTCACCTACCAACCTTCCTTCCCTCCATTTGGCTTTTTGTCATCCCATGATGCTTTGCCAATAGTGCGTTGCTCTCTCTCTCACTTGCTCTCCATGTGTCTCCCTTTCTCTCTCTCCCCACCTTCCTCTTTTGCTCCAACTCTCTCCCCTGGAGAGGCAGCTCTTCTCCCTACGCCCAGATGAAAGGCTATGGCGGACAATAAAAATGCTATTTAAATGCAAGGGTGTTTGTGTGCGGGTGAGAGATATTTCCTGCTGAAAGTGAGCTGCTGCATCCTGATAAATAGTAAATATAAGGGAATGTGATTTACATTTATCTTGCAGAGGCAGCCAATATGAATTTCAGTAAATCCTAGAAGATGGGGATTTAAGGAGGAAAGTGACTGAGACTGATTCACATGCTGTGTGTCCCACGCAGTTGAAATGCCTATAAGGTGGAAAGTGTTACTGCCTTTATTAAAGTATAGGCACAGACGTTGATCCTATCTAAAATACCTATTACACTCAGGTATACAGTGTGTCATATACTCATCCTTATTTCCATTTGCATGCACACACAATTCAAAGATGACTTGCACTGAAATAATGATACTACTACTACTACAAAAAAGTAATAATAATAATAATAATAATAATAATAATAGGTATTTGTACTGGACAGGTGAAGTGTCTGCAGCCATACGCTGCCTGACCTATCTATATGAGGTCAAGGATCACGGTGCAGAGTTATAGGACTGTGAACCTGCCTGCTCACTGGAGGTTTGGGATGTTGTAGCTGCATGTGGCTCCCGTTAGTTCCAGATGCCACTCTGACAGGTGCATAGCTGTGATTAATACTCTCTGACTCTCTCTCTTCTCATCCATGTTTTCTCATCATGTCCCTCATTCCTTCTGTCTCTCCCTGCATGTCGCTGGGTTCTTCACTTTCTCCACTTACCCTCTCGGTCACCATCAACTCTTACTGGTGACTTCTAAACCAAGTTGGTCTAACGCTCACAGAAAACAACAACAACAAAAAAAACCAATAATAAAAGCATCTACTGCCAGCATGCTTTATTTCATATGTCTCTTCCTCTCTCCCTTTTTCTTCCTCCTGACAATAAATTGAGAATATGGGAGGTGGTTCAGTCCTCAGCTGGTTGTCTTATGCAGCAGCTCTCTCTCCTCAGTCTCCAGCTGAGAGCTATTTCACTATTTATTTACATGTAATTATAGCTATGAGGTGCAGATATTAACACTGTCAAGAACAATTTGACCTGACATTTTTCACTAGACCTGGCCCCTGCTGTTTTTAGCAAACAACCCCCACCCCTCTCCTCCTCCACCATCCCCCTTCCCCTCCACCCCTTTCTTCTCCTCCAGTCCCTCGATCCGCCTCGCTTTCCTGGAGCTGCTCCTTCAGATACACACAGGTCCTGCCTCGCTGAAATCATTCTTCTGGAATCAGAAAATCTGCCGTTTAATTTAGAGGAGGCGTTGGTGCAAGGTACACAGAGTTGAAGTGTGTGTGTGTGTGTGTGTGTGTGCACACAGCTGTGTGTGCTTTGAAGGGGCCTCTCTTGTTCCCAGTGGCTGAATCCATCCCATAGTTACTCAAGCATATCACTAGCAGAGAATAGAGGATTGCTCCCCACACGTTCTCCAATTGCAGTCCAATAGACGGCATATTAACCTCTGGTTAGTGCCGAGCCAAGTTTATGGCTTATACTGTGAGATGGTTAGGAGGGAGGGCAAACCTTCCTCCAGCCTGTGCAGCTGTGCTTTCTTCAATATTGAGGCTATAACACGAGTTAAAGAGGGCTAGAAAGGATTTATCTAAATGAAAGAGGCATGTAGATAACCTTAAAATAGATTTGAATTCTGTTCCATATCTACTTGTTTTAGTTTCCTTTGTATGGGTGAACGGCTTCATGGATCACAGGGAGAGGAGACACAGGCACAGGACAGCTAACACGTTGTGAGGAGTGACAGCTTGTTCCAGTGCCCGCTAATCGTCCTCATCTGGGCCTGACTTGTCAATGCCCAGATTCTGTCAGTGCCAATCAGGCTCTTAATTGAACACAATTAGCACCCCACCCCAACCCCCCATATGAACCATTTTCTTCAAAGGCCGGTTTTTCTCCCTCCAGCACCAACCCCCTCACAGCCCCAGACCCATCCTCTCATTCTACCTCTCATTCTCTATCTGTCTCTTCATCCTATGTTGGAAGACACTTTTCAGTTTTTATTAATGTGCCGCAGCCAATTAACGCAGTGGCATGCAGGCCAGAGCCCGTCATCTGCTGCCTGCCACCATCTCGGCTGTCTGCTGCGGCCCCACGCCACCCCTCGCGCCACCTCCACCGTGACCAAAACGCTTTAATTCAATTTATGCCATCACTGTTATTTTTAAATAGTCATTTTGTCTGCTCAGATGAGGGGCCTTACTGCCTGCTGGGCTGGCCCTCACATGTGAAGGATGGGGGAAGGGTGGGACATCACGGGAGCAGGAGTCGACTGACTTAGGGGATACCCTGATATTTTCATTTGTTATTTTATTTACCACTCTTATTTTGCTTAGATTCAGCTTAGTAGGTGTTTGATTTTGATATTTTATCAAAAATTAAGCCTGAATTGCACAAACACCTAAACACCTATATGTATCGGTGTGTGCCTCAATATATGTACTTACAAGAGTCGGTGGTATTTTGGCTGTTCTCAAAGTCAGAGTCAGTGAGTCAGTTACTGGATCTGCGACTCCTGGGTCACTGAATTAAACACCATTCTCTTCCTGTAATCACACCCTCAGGACTGGCCTTCAAATATTGATCTGAAATTCAGTGCCATCACTGTGGATCTTTAATCATTCTCTGCTGAAGCGAGTATCAGCCGAACAGATCTGCTAAGGTGCAAGATGCTATTCTGCACCACTCAGATAACTTACAGGCGTTTGGAGTGCTCATTTTTCCCTGTCTGCCCCGGTGACCTCTGCCTAACTTAAAGGTACATCTTGGGGGCATTTTGATTTGGGCAGAACGGAGAGCTATCGGTGACAGAAGAACTAATCCAGTCTTGCGCAGATTAAGAGTATTTGTGGAGTGGAGTGTGTTGGCGCTGGCGCCGGGAATGGAACAGAAGGGGCTCCTATCAGCTCTCCAGGCAGGCTAGCCCTCAGGCCAGTGCAGTCCTACAGGAGTCTTTGTACTTCCCAAAGCCTCCACTTTTCCCCTCACTCAGTCTATATCACTTTCTCCTCTCTCCTCTGCCCCCCTTACCCTCTTTCTATAGGCTCTCATATTTTCACTGATCGTTTTGCTCTCTTCACATTTGCGTTCATGCTGTGTCCACAACAGTCCACAACAGTCCGTGCACCCCGTTATTATTTTTGTCTGGAGCTTGAATGGGGACACACAATTGCAACATGGCTTTTGTCAGTGGCAGATCTAACACACGCAAGTATAAAAGAAATGGTTCCTTCTCCATTTCAGTGCTGCAAAAATAAAAATGTAAAATAATAGAAGTGCAATAGCACCAATAATTTATCAAAATAGTGGTCTTGTGACACAGCTGCCTCCTGTTTCTTTAGTGACTTTGTTCCCCCTTTTTTATCTTTATTTTTTGTCTCACTCTCAGTGTTTGTCTGAGTTCAGTCTCCATCTCATTGTTTTACTCTGGGAGGAAATCGCACAAAGAACAACTTGTCGAACATTCGCACAGACAAAAAAAATGCAATTTGACTGTTGAAGAAATTAAGGAGGTATGAAAGAGCCTCTTTTTGTGTCTCAAGTGCACCATTTATTTATCTGAAAGGATGCACATTGTATCAATTTACACTTCCCCATTCACTTCGCCACAGGCTGGAGGGCTCAGAAGTTGAGAGAATTAATTACTTTTTTATTATTATTTATAAAGTAATCTATCTGTAGAGAGGGAGCAGAAAAAGGAGAGGGTGAGGGGAGGGGTGTGTGAGAGGCAGGGAACACCCTGAAGCATTGTCCTTTAAACTAGGTCCTGGCTCACATTATCTCCCAAACCAGCACTCACACAACGTCAAACAACAAACGAACTCTAGGCTGCCGAGGACGCTGTATGCAAGAAAAGAGAGGGAGGTGGCAAGGGGTGGGGGAGAGAAGTGGGAGGGAGGTTAGCAGAGAGGGGTGCAGAGATGTGAGGGAAGAAACAAAAGTGTGATAGGAAAAATAACGTAATAAAAATGTAATACAGCTTACTTTTCCTCAGCTCTAAAACTCGACACCAATTTAAACTCCACAGGTTCTCTTTAATGTACCTGTGTGATGTGTAATTTTAAAACCTGAGCTACAACCGGGCGCACCACACCTCATTCAGTGAAACAGCATCAAATACTCTATCAACTGTAACCTGTTCGATCCAAAATCCCATCATCTTAACGTCTAGCTCGGTTTATTTTATAGGCTTAAATCCTCAGAGTAAAGGAGTGAATGCCAGATGCCAGAATTGAATGTCTATAAAAGTTTTGTTTTACATGGTGTGTAGCAACAGAAATGTGTGAAGGTATCCAGCAGCAAATGTTTTTTACGAGTTAATGCGACTGAAGTAATGTGACTAAGCAGAGTGAGCTTTTGAATGTGAACTAAAAGAACTTTATGGAGACATCAAAGTAGCAATTAAAACTGACCCAAGGATAACATAAGAGTTGTGATCATAAGAATTTTTGAGCCGTGTTCGGAGGCTAACGTGACTCTAACTTAAGTCTGACTTGGCACCTAAAAGATGAGCTCACCTCTATCTGTGCCTTCGTCACTGAGAGGATTGGAAGTCAGATTTTTATTTACGGCATCTGCCGATAATACAACTGGCACGAAGCTGAGAAAAATCTCATAGCTACAGAAGACCTCACCATTTTCTCTCTCATAAATCTTAATCAATAAGACAGGATCCCCTTTTTTATTTTTATTTTACAGGAAAAGATAGCTACATCCTCACAGATGACAAGACTTGTCAGACTCATAAGTGGCTGATCCCTTCTGAATTACTAAAATAGCAAAACTGCAACAATGTCAATGATAAGAAGTCATTTTCTTTTGAAGAACTTACATGAGCATGAAGAATAATCAAGCCGTTTGCTGGCTGCTCTGTTTCATAAGGAAGCGATGTAATCGAGCTTCAATTAACCAATGACTAAAATGGACTCTTATCCTCCAGCTGTCTCTCTCAGGACACTTAACAAAGCCCTTCCCCCCTGACTCCGCACATCTCTGTTTCAGTTCCATCCATCGCAAACCATCAGGACTCATGCTCCTCGTCTTCCTCAGATTGTGCAGCTCAGCTCCATATGTGAGGGCGCATGTGTCCAGCATAAAGGGGGCCATGAATCTCTTTCTTATGGATACATGTCACATCCTTTGTCTGCAGATGTGGAGGAGACGATGGGGGTTTCCTTACTGATAGAATTAACATGTGGAAATGACTAACTGGCCTTTATGTTTCTGATGTGATTCGAGTGCTTCAAATTTCCTGGGAGGCCTTTTTCTAAAGATATGATTAATTTCCAGAACATGGTTATTTTTCCCTCTGTGGGATATTCTTGGCTAAGTGCATAATTTGTGCACTGTTTGGCTTGCCCCCGCCTTGCCTGTATGGATGTGTCATATACGTGTGTGCATGCAAACATATGTGCGTTTGTGTATCACCCGTGTGTAACCACCTCCATGATGGGCTAATTGGTTTAGCAGCCAAAGGGCCAAAGGCCAGTGCAGCATAGCGAAACTCAACATGAACCTGATGTTGAAGGGAAGGTTTCCCTGCAATAGGAGGAAGCATGTGTGGGACAATTCTCTTTTCACCAACCCCTCCCACACCCAAATACACACACACACACACACTTGCCGCTTCCCTTTTTCACTTAAAGAAACTTGCAGCAAAAGAAAACAAAATTCCAGTTCTGGGCCGCTATGCTTCAGACTGGGGTAGCACTTGAGGTAATCTCTTCCATTTTAACATATTTTGAGACCCTCTTCTGACGAATGTCACATGCTATTACATTAATCTAGAATATTGAATTGGAAGCTTTTATGCACTGTGAATAATATACACACTGTAATATTCAGGCGAGCTCCAACCTGCAGTATCAGCAGACCCCTCAGTAAGGTTTGTGGAGTCTACTTTGTGTGGGGATCTGAGGGGATCATTTACCAGTTCCAACTCCATTACTATTCATGAGATGGGTAGGCTAGGGGCGAGGGATTAGGGACTCCCTTGGTGCTTGTTGTGCTGCAGGCTCAGGCTCAGGCCTCAGGCTCCGGGACAGGGGCTGTCTGGCATGGATGGTGGGTCTATTATCACCCTGGGACCCTTCTGTCCCACAGCAGAACACTTACTGGCACCAGCAGCTAATGGAAACTCTTTCCCTTGTTCCCTTTCTCCCCCTTTTTTTTAACCTCATCATCCTACTTGTATCCTTTGCCCTACTCCTAAAAAAAAAGATGGGTAAGTTTTTCCCTATTTCAAAGTTGAAATGGTGTATTTCTATCAGCCATCTTTACCATGAAGTAATAGGATGGCACTATATTTGCAGGATAAAGTACTTTCCCTCAACTTCGTCAATGCTTTGATCCTCAATTTTCCAAATTTTAACAACATCCGTTCTCCCTTGCTCCACCCCCCCAGGTGATGAGTATCCTGAGTAACCCCAGCGCCGTACCCTCCCAGCCCCAGCACGACTTTTCCATTTCCCCCCTGCACAGCAGCCTGGAGAGCTCCAACCCCATCTCAGCCAGCTGCAGCCAGCGCTCTGACACTATCAAGAGTGTGGACAGCCTGGCCTCCTCCCAGTCATACTGCCCCCCAACCTACAGCGCCACCAGCTACAGCGTGGACCCCGTCACTGCAGGCTACCAGTACAGCCAGTACGGCCAGAGTAAGTAAACCCTGCATTGATATTTATACACTGAGCGCTTTTGTCTTTTTGTGTGTCAAAAGACAGCAGCTCATTTGTTTCTCTCTTGAGTTTACAAAATATAAAAAAAAAAAAAAAAAGCCTCTGAAGTGATGCCTCCCTCCCAGGCAAGAGAGCCTCTTGACCTTTGCACCCTGGTTGGTGGGGACATACACGTGCTCTTGATAAAGCCCCCCTACCCCACTCCAACACCAACACCATTTCCAGCACCATCCTCTTAGAGAACTGCTTCAGTCACACCCCACTGCACTTGGATGGGTAAGAGGAGAGGGCCACTTCAAAGAATGGCGCAGCCTCAGGGGCCACAGTGTCCTCTTGCCCACCTCTCTTTTTCCTTCTTTCTCTCAACTCCATCACACACACACACACATACACATGCACACACACCCTCAGGGCAGGAAAGAGTTAGCTTTATTAGATTAGCATAATTGACTAATGCTGTCATAGCCATTCAGAAAAGGTAAAATGAAGCACACTTCCCAACCAGCCAGTGCCAGTTAGCTGACATTTGTTTGTATTTATATGCAGGATCTCATAGTGTAGCTGGTTTGTTGAGCTTTTTTTTTTTTTTTTTTATGTGCTTGCATTGTGGTGCATGAATGCATGTGAGCGTGTACCAATCCATCAGATTCTGTGTGCGCACACCAGTGTTTTGTCAGCAGCAAGAAACTGATGGCTGTGCGGATGTGAGCTGATGTGAGGTTAATTAAGATGGTGATTGAGCACAGTAGATGGGTAATGAATGGAGGAGAGAGGAGAGAGCTGCTGTCTGAGGATGAAAATGATCGGCCATGTGGAGTGTGGAGGGCATGAAATCAGAGATGCCAAGTGTAATGAAGACTGGCACATAGAACACACAGGGGGACCTATCTGAGTGACAGCATGGAGACTTTACCAGGATGCACATGCTCTGTGCCAGCAGCGTGCCAACCTCAGACAAGGGACAGGGAGGGGTTTTTATCTTTCACTCTCTCTCAGTGAATAGTTTTTCATTTGACTCACTGGCTTCTGCCACAACTTATTTCAACCTTAATCAGAGGAATGAAATGAGAGTGAATGGGACATATGTCTGAGGAATCAACCACCTGTCTGACGTGTTTGCTGTTTCTTTTTGTTTCTGTGCAGCTGCTGTAGACTACCTAGCTAAGAATGTGAGCTTATCCACCCAGAGGAGGATGAAACTTGGAGACCACTCAGCCGTGCTTGGACTTCTGCAGGTGGAGACAGGACAGGCCTACTAAGCCTTCAGGACACAGCCTAGCTAGACGTCTCTCCTCCACCCTCTGCCACCCACTCCTCCATGCTCCATTAAGTCTGGACTCCAGCTCCAGCTCCAGCCTCTCTGCTGCTCGATCTGCAGCCCGGCCGTGACATCAGCGCACGGACACGCAACGCAGCCTCGCTGTGTATCAGAGAAAGTGACGCTTGCGGGTGTGACAAGGCTCTTCTGGGAATGGAACTAAACTTTTCACACCATTGTCAACCACCAGGCAGCTCTGCACCCTCTCCTCCCTCTTTGGGCACACCTGCCTTCTCCCTGTACTCGTACCCCTGCCCCAAACCCCGTTTTGTTTTTGCTCAGAGGACCAGACAGGACCCCAGACGACCCCAACAGTGGTCGGCTGCACTGGGCCAGGTTTCTCTTTGTCATGGCTGCAGTCCAGCACACATTCAGAGCCATCAACAACATGTACTTTGACCTTGCTGTTCATAGTAGTTAACAAAGCCGATATCATTTGAGCGACTCTTATTCTTGTTCCTTTTTGATATTGTTAAGATTATTGTTGCTGTTATATGATTATGGTTGATGTGATTTATGTTGTTCTTTGATTCCATTTGTATCTCTTTTCTCTGTTAGATGTTGGTCTGTCAAACACAGTGGATGACTGAGGCAATTTGGGAATGAGTGTTGTGTGTGCATGTTTGCGTGTCAGCACAGTCTCACAAGAGAGGATGATTGTTTTCCAAGCTGCTGTTCCTCTGCCTGTTCCCTGAGCTCTAATGTTCATGAGCGATTTGACCTTCCCACTTTCATATTCATCCTGACATTCCTTAAGAACTTGGCCACTCTGTGGGAAGTCTGGCTGGATGGATTCTGCAGGGAATTAAAGCAGTGTTTTGGCGGCCAATAGCTTTCCCCTTCTAACCTCCATCTCATCCTTAGCCGCAGTCCGTGGGGAAGGGGGCATTGTTTGCAAAAACAGGATTGGGGAAATTAATGTATTTTGTTTAGAAATATGGACCTTGCCAAAGAGGGCTAACCCCCCCCACACCCCCCAAAATCCCCATCTGCCAGGGAATTCTATGTGATTTAAACAGTGTAAAGCAGATTAAATCACACAAATATAATGTCAAAGCTAATTCACAGTGACCCTTCCCATTACCAGCTAGTATTTCTGTTTTATAGAGTAATTAGCACATTTTGTAAATGCACCTTCAGTCAGTTTCCACTTTCAGACTAAATAAGCATTCCTTTGAAACATTCCTGAGGCTCCATTTACGAACATAAGCATTCCTGTGCTTTCTGTTATGAGATTAAAAAGCACGCAAGCTGTGCCATTCACAAGCACTCTGGAAAAATCACATAATCCAGTCAGTCGTGAAAGGGCACAGGTAAAACCACTGATTGGCCCCCCTCCCTGGTTTGGACCAGAGCCCCCTCTAATCCTTCACTTTGACATACTCACTGAAATGTACAAAAAAGAAAAAAAAAATTAAAGAATAGTAAATATGAGACATTTGTGTAGCACTCATAGTTGACTTCACACGATCCAGCACCAGCTGTTCCCCTTGAGATGTGTGTGATTTATTATTATTTTTTTTTTATGTCATTGGCATCAGTGTGATATTGATGTACACAGAATTGTTAACTTTATCATGAGACAAAATTTGGTCCTTTGCCACCTTTAAAAACAGAAAACTGTAAAGTGGCTGAAGCGGATTGTGTATTGTTTGTTTATAAAGAGTATGTTTTATACTAAAACAAAACTATGTTGAGTGGTCAGTAAGCAAGAGATCTGTGGAAGTTTGAAGTTTGATTTGAGTTTCCTTAACTGGTTTCTTTTCTGTTGCTTTTCTTTTTTTAATAGTATTTAACTGGTTTAACCTGTTTGACCAAAAGGTTGGTTTGTTTTGGGCCCAGGTTGGAATGAATTTGTATAAATTCGTAAAATATAAATTTCATGAAAATGTTGAATTTAGAATTGTACAAAAGAAGATCAAACTGAGCTCAATGGAAAATGAAGGCTTGGTGACAGACAGACTACCTGGACCACGGGACCACTGTATATTTGAACAGGTGGGTGGAGGAAGCGTCTTTAGACCACCTGATCTCGTAGACCAATTATTAGTGCAGACCAGACTTGACTGGACCACGGACCTAACACACCAGAACTCCCGAGCCTTTGGTGTGGGAGACTCTGCCAGCAGGTTCATCGTGACAATGACGACGATGATGACTAATGATGATGAAGCTGGAGAAGACAGCCTCTTTGCTCTGGGAAAATGAATCTTGTTTGATTTGTGGACCAATAAGACTTCAGGAGGAGAAAGTCAAAGTAACATTGACTCCGCACTGAATTGCAGCAGCTCCAACTGCTCCGCTTAGACGCCTCACTCGTGTATATTTTAAAAAGGAAGAATTTTAGAATTGTCTTTAGTGTATCAAACCCATTTCTAACACTTGCGTCAATAAACATTTGGATATTTAAAGCATACAACCTCCTTATCCCCCTCCTGTCTGTTTGACCCTTAACCTGTTTAGTTGCTTTCTGACATCTGTGCTTTGCTTTAGTCTTTTTTCTGTTCCGCATGTGTGTATATTATCATGGTATAATTTATTCTGCTGTATGAAGTATTAGAATAGTGGGAAACTTGTATTGGTATTTACTACCTTCAGCCTGTTGGTGTGTTTACTGTAACACTGGCGTAACTGTTATCAATTAAAGATCCAAAAATTATTTCTGACATTCACCTATTTTTTTTATTTAAATCTGTGTGTGTGTGTGTGTGTGTGTGTGTGTGTGTGTTTGTGTGTGTCAAGTCCTTCGCACCTTTTTTAATATATTTGGTGTGATTTCTTGTTTGAAATAGGGTTGATAGAAAATTAATCACCTACTATTGCGTTATTTGCTGAGCAAATTTTCAGCTCCTCAAACCTAAAAATTTCATGTTTTTACTGGTTTTATGTACTTTTGAATTGAATATCTGTGACTTTGGGGCTGCCAGCCACACAAATGTAAGAACGAGTTGTCGAAATTATGTCTCTTCTTTTGGGCATTTTTAAAAATTTATTTTCTGATCTTAAAAATGTGATGATCAAATAAAAGCAAAAAGTTAGACAGTTAATTTTATATTACTTTTAAAAGACTATTATTAGTTTTTGAGCATATCCGTGCACATATGTATGAATATTAGCACACAGCTTTTGTATGTGTCTTCCATGTGTGTATAAGTGAGTCAGAGGGCCACCAGTGACGGTGATGAGAGTGAGACAGACTGAGAGTGTGTTTGCAGCTGTAGGAAGTCATTCATTCTGCCCACTGACCAGCAGCGCTGGCCGGGGAATGCTGTCTGCAAATCTCTGTGGTATGGTGTGAACGCAGGGGAACCAACCAGTGTGGTACAGAAGCATCCGCTGTGCTTTAGAGGCTTCACGTCAGAACAGTGGAGCTCATTCAGTTTCTCACCCTCAACACTGTTGGAGGTATGTCAAACACATCTGAGGTATGTTCTTTCAGCCCTGACACATTTTAAACACATTTCAAAAATGTTGGATATGTCTGCGAGTGACTGTTGCTACAAAGTGTCTATGCATAATTGTGTGTAAATTAGCAAATTGTGCCAAATTTGCGTTGTGAGCGTTGTGTTTACATTTTACATACCGCAAAATAACAAACTAGTACTTTACTGTTCATTTGCAATTAAATGAAACTAATTAAAGGCATCACTAATCACAATTATTAACATCATTAACATCAAATTGTATTAGGAGATAAATTTGATGCTAAAAGTAAGTACTGATCTGAATAAACTTCCATTTAGACTCTGTTATTGCGAGGTTACCATCATTCATATTTCATACTTTGTTAAATATTTGAGAGATTTAAGATTTAAACAGCTCAGCGAGTATAAATAGATGCAGAATATTTAGTATTCCCTTTAGATTTACAGACTGCCTACTAACTGCAGTGTTATCATTATGTTATATCATCATCAAGGCTCAGTTTAATTTGATGCAAATGGAAAATGCTCTTCAATGTCTAATTACAAAACACACGTGTGTTTTGTAGGGCGGGCTCTGGAGAGGCATGCCAATGAGGCAGGAATACGGTCAATTATCAAACGGGCTCGGAGCATATTTTCTATCCCAGCTCAGTCTGAGGAGACTAAAGGAATTTCACTGCATTCTCTCAACACTTTTAATCTGCAATGTTAGGTGGCTCTTTGCCTGCCATGTGTCATCCTTCATATATTCCTCTAAAAGTTTGTGTTCTGGTTGTCCAGATTAGACCTTGGCTTGTCCCATGGTTGTCCCCTTTGCTCCAGATTGTCTCCTGAGGTGCCGGCCAGGGAGTTTTGTCTCCCCGCAGCCTGCTGTCACTCAGACTGGACAAGGTGGCAGCCCAGGCGGCGCTGTGTGGGAGAGCTTTGTGACACTTCCCTCATCTCCTCCTTTGATCCCCTAATTGATTGACTACAGGAGCAGAGGATAAACAGAGCCCACAAGAGCCAATTCCACTCGCCTCTCTGGAGTGGTTTAGATAAAGTGCAGAGGCCCAAGCTTTCCATTCCTCCTCTCCACTCTCTGTGTGGACGTACGGCCACTGAAGGTGGCTCTGTACCACGGTAGCTTAGCTGTGGGCTGTGTCCTCAGGCCCAGGGCTTCCGCACTGTCCCTGTGCATGAATGGCTAGCGGTAATGGGTTTGTTTAGATCACAGGGATGGAAATGAAACTCCTGAGCCTCACTGTAGAAACCAGGAGGCCCTATCGCTCAGGAGGCAGCGATAGAGAAGTCACAACCTCAGCCTGGTCATACTCACTCTCAGAATGAGCCATGGGAATAGAGGCTCTGATTCAGATCTAATTTAGGACCAGGCTCCCTCAACCTGACCATGCTGTGATAAATAGCTCGCTTCCAAGGAGCCAGGAAAGCCATGAAAAGAAAAAGGGGGTAGAACAAAAAAAAAAAAAAAAAAAAAAAATGAGGCCCCCAAGTGAAGAAAAATATAGGCCAAAAATGTTTCTGTTTAAAAGAAAATGTATTTGAAAACATGACTTGAGAATGATTTTTACCAGATATGATAATTATATTCTAATTTTACAAATCTGTCTTCAGAAACTGAGTTCAGAGTCGTGTGCAGGTATGCTAAGAAATGATTAAGAGATGCTCTGGGGGTCTTGGTTTTATTCTTCGAGATTATGTGTCACAGGGAGTAAAAAGCTCCCAGCTGTCGCCATGAAAGCACTTACAGTATAATAATCCCCCAAATCCTGTAATTATGCCAGCATACGCCGTGTACCTGAGCCTCAGCTTTGTGCTCGTCACCTCAAGGATCCTACTGACACAGACGCACAGCTTGGTGTGCATATATCTTCTTCCCAAATGTGTGTTTTGCATAGGGAGAAAATCTTAATTTTAGAGCGTTTTTGGTATTCTGAATTTCACGGTTACCCCTCTTAGGTATTATAGATTGATAATCTGTCATGTATAAGTAAAAAGCAGGAGCTCAAACAGGGTATTGTCATAGCTTAGAGTTGTGTGATTTACCAGAAACTCTGTCTGATTTATCGTATCTTTTACTCACGTAGCATTTGATTAGTTTATATTTAGCTCATAGGAAAGGACTTGACCTATTAGTCTGATATTACAAATGCACATGTGCCCATTGATGCACAGACACACAAACACACACACATGCACACACCAGCGCACACCTCCCTTAGAGCAGTTTTTTAAATAATGAAAGGAGAAGGAAAAAAGTCCAAGTAAAGTTGTAAATCTAAGAAATCAGAGTGAGATAAAAATCACTGTGAAGCCAAGCTTGATTTACATTTAAAATCTGAGCTGTGCTCTCAAACTAATTAATATTAATAACAAAAATGGAAATGAGTGCAGTGGCGGCCCTAAGTGAAGAACAAGCTGGGTGCATTCAGTCAGGAGATTCATATATAAGCCCTTTCTCAGGAGAAGTGGGCTCTAAACAAGCATGACGGCAGGGCATAGACCGCCATGCACAGAGACAATTTTTCTAGATAATAGCCTATCACGCAGGATACAATTTAAATTAAAAAATGCAATTTTCACCTTGAAATGAACAAATGATTACAATTTCTATACAAATTAAGGCATCCAGGCTGTGCCTCAGTACTGTGCCAAGGCCATGAAACCTGACATAATTACCATGAAATACATTTTCAAATATTTGTATTTTGTCCATCGCTTTAAAACATGCCACTCTGCCTTCTGTGGGTTTGTGATCTCACCTTCTGGGGGAAATACATAAAAAAGAGAGAAAATCATCAGAGATGAAAAGCTCTTCAACAGGAGAGATAAAAAATGTGGAAAAAAACAACCTCCCATACACACAGTAAATCAGCGCAGCTCAGCACAGCAGCCCCCGGAGCTATCTCTAAAAGCCAAATTACTGCTCCTTATCTAAGGAATCATATCTACTAGTTATCTGCTCCTGAGATAGGCTCCTCTCTCTCTTGTGCCTTGTGCTCATCGCCAGAAATGCTATTTATTTGTGATTACAGACACCCTTTGAATAAAAGATGTTTGTGTTTGAGATCCAAAGTTTCGGCAGATTCTGAACTCTTCAGATTCTTCAGAGAGGAGAGTACTGAAGGCAGAACACCTTATTTGGGCAGGGTTGCTAGGGGTGGTCTGCTGCAGAGAGAGGGATGAAAGTGTAGCCGATGGGAAATATGAGACAAGACCTCAAACTTCTCTGATGCTTCATATCACATATGCTTTTGGAGGGGATTCATACTGAGATGAGGTGTCGAATTGACTTTAAATGCAGAACCTAATGTTTGAAACACATGGAGACAGGAAGTTCTGGCATGTACTCTGCAGAAAGCTGCCAAAAGCTGCAAAGTTTAGAGTTTTAGAGTTTTTTGGAGGTCCTCCACTCAAATATAAAACTGCCCTTCTGAAAAGGGCGGAGAAATATGAGAGCAAAACTGAATGTTTCTAGAGAATAATGGAAAGATGTGAAATGACACCTGGAGCACAAATAATAATGTATTAATACGACACTGTGGGTTTTAAGATGAGAACCATGTACGGCAGTATTGAAATGGACATCAATCTTATTTCTATTATTCAAATTCATCATCAAATCTTCTCATGACTTTTAACCCTCACAGTAGTCAAATAAAAGCTTAGACATGTTCAGCTCTTCACAAAAATGTTTTTTTAACAGCACACACGTGTCTTTTTAGAACTTTGTATTCAAGAATAAAATTCCCAAACTGAAACAAACCAGGACAAGCAAATCATCGCGTCAACAATCCGATGTTTCTCAGTGGTAACACTTCTGATATTCCCTAACTTATGTTGAACAAAGTAACTTTTTAAGGCTCAGAGCTATAATGCATATCTTGTTAAGGTGATTCTTTTTCAAACACCTCCTCTCCCCTTCCATTTCTTACCTTCCCTCTCTTTCCCTCCATCTGTTGAAGTCCCTCAGCCAGAAAGGCGCACATCAGATTTCAATAGTTGACCTCCTAATGCAGAGGTCAGTGCTGCACCGGCAGCGATTTCACACTCAAGATGAAAGGGAAATGAACACTGAGGATGCTGGGGGTGACATGGGGGCCCTGACCACACCAGCCATTGCCACTCTAACCGCTTCACTGCACAGGCTGAACTGTGAGAGGAGCCGCGGAGGAGGTGCTAAGATTGAAGTTTGCCACCTGTATAACAATAGCTAAAGTTGCCCACCTTTTCTGTGATTTTCCAGCCCTGATAAATAAGACAGAAAAAGTAACAGACGGCAAACATACATCAAGCAAACCCACTCTGAGCAGGTCTGCAGTGCTCAGTGCTCAGCTCCCATGTGGCTGAGCATCCACTGAGGCTCTACGAGCTACTGAACCCTGACAGATTTTCTCTTTTCCACCAAAGAACCTGGACCGTCTTGTCCTGATGCTTAGCGTCAGACTGCCGGCCTGCCTGCCTGCCCAGTTACAACGGCTCATTACTGCTGCATTTCTCACAGGCCATTATTGAATGAACACTGAGACAAGGCTAGCAGTGAATGGACAGTTTGGTTACACCGCCGTGAGGCTTGAGCTCCTCGGAGTAATGTACCGCTTAAGTACCTGTCAGCTTTATAAAGGAGGGAGTAGACTGTGTAAATGTGTGTGTAAATAGAGTGTCAGATCAGGACCCCAGGGAGTGGAGGTGGGGAGTGTGTGTGTGTGTGTGTGTGTGCTCTTTGTGCTCTTTTGTCCACTGACACATATGTGTGTGCATGCGAGTGTCACCATAATGATCATTTAACCCTCCTCAGCATTCCCCACGGCTCCACGATCCCCTTTCGACTTCATATTGCTTCAAGCCCCCCAACATCCAGTACCCCCCCCCCCCCTCCCCTCCCCCAGCTTTCTCTCTCGCTCTCATTCTCTCTCTCTCTCTCTGCCTCCTCTGTCTGCTCCTCACGGCTGGGCACAGTTGGATAGCAGCTCCTTATTCATTCATGAGAGAATCACCGGATAAATAAAAAGGTTCATTACTGTGCTAAAGTGTTACTAATGACATGTACCTGCCACTGAGCACCTCCGAAAATCTAATGTGACACACTAGAATGGAAAATCTATTCTGCCGCACCAAGGCCTCCAATGGTGCTAGCACATACTCTATGGAAATTTCTCTCCGCTTGCCCTCCAATTGTGTCTCTCTAAAACCCAATATTTACAATCCCATAGCCATTATGTCCTACTACGCCCTCTGCGCTTGCTGTTGCGACCTCCATATTAGCTGAAAATTGGACTTTGCAAACTTAGCAGGGGAGAAGAGACTCTTCTCATAGATGAGAGGGGGCAGCACCAGGAAACTCAGCATGAAACCAGCGGTGCCTCTCAGCTCCCCGCTGGCCCAACCCTTAACTGACAACACCCACAAAATAACAAACAAAAATACAGTGCAGTCAAAGTCCAAGTCCATAATATTCAAATGCTAATACAAATGCAAATGCCGATAAAATGCAAAAATAATAATAATAATAAAAAATATTGTTCTCATTAAAAGACACAATGAAACTGTACTTGGTCTTTTTTTTTTTTTTTTTCATTGAAAAAATGCTACTTGATCACGTAGCTGCTGTCGCCGGTTTATAGGCAGTGAAAATAAGCACTTAAGTTAGAGGGAAGAATACTTTTCCAATTGTTTGATTAAAGTAGCTGGCATAAAGTTTTCTTGAGAGGGTGCAGGCCACAGTGAAAACACTTGATGTCTCTGATGGTGCACTTCAGTGCCACAACTGAAACAATGACACCATCTTCTCTGGATTCTTTCTTACTGCTGTTGCAGTTTGAATCTGATTGTCCTATGGTTCCCTATGACAGTCAGCCATAATGGCTTTTTTTGTTTGTTTGTTTTTGTTTAGGTTATTTTGTTTGTTTTGTTGTGCTCATATTTAATAGATATGTTTCCATACAGTTTCAATATGTAACATATTAACAATTCGGCAATAATTTAGTTGCTTGTAATTGAGTATAAACTTTCTTATTAGTTAATGTTCTTCTAGCAAGACAGTTAGTGCTCTGATGCAAATGAAACGATAATGCAATGGAACTTTAACAAGCTATAAAATATGATGGGATAAAACATAGAATAGAAAATTGATGAAAAAAACTCTGGTGAAGCTGAAGTTTTCGCTTGTGGACACATGTTCCAGATGTGTTCAAGTTCTCCCAGAAAACCCCCCACCCAGTGTTAAACCAAAATAATTTTACCATTTTCCTACAATATCACTCCTGAATTTCCCTGAATGATTCAATTCACAGCATTTCCAAATATCACTAAACCTCTGCAGCTGTTCTGTCTTCTCATCTGACCAGGAGCTTTACAGGAGCCGGAGTCTCAGTCAGCGTCAGTGTCTTTTGAAAGCAGCTGTGGTTGTTGTCCTAATTCCTGAGAAAAGACTTGTTGCATCTTTAAGAGCTGAGAATCTAATTGAATCATGGCTTCCATCAGTCTCTCAGCAGTCTTAAATGACTGTTTGCTCGACATGTCTGCCCATTTCCACTGATTAATTCATACGAAGCCAAACGAAATGTTCTGCCTTGTTTGTCACGTTACATCCAAGCCCTGCAGTCTTTCCCCTATCAGGCAGGATGTTTCCAGACGAGAGAAAAAATAATGAAATACAGTCAAAAAATATACACAAATAAAGAGCAATAATGATGATAATAATTAACGAGATTTCTAATCAGAAGAATCAGAAAGTTTAATTGTAGAGTAATACATTTCCCTGCATTATGTGCGTACATCATCTTTGTATCTAAATTCAAATATCGCAAAATGAGATATAAGGAGACTGATGAAATCAGAGGTTTGTTTTATAGTTGCAGCAAATACACATAAAACAGAAATATCTGGCCCACAGTTGCAGCCCATGATTCATGTCATCAACATTCATCATTTTACACATTCATGGCAGCAAAATTGTATGAGAAGTGAATGGATCTCAAGGACTCTTAGCTCTGAACACAAATCATCAGCATTTATGTTGAAAAGGAGTAGAAACACTCCTGCAGGATTTAGGTAGGTGCAAACGTTACAATTTCTCTTCCGCAATTTTGCAGACTAGCGTCAAATATATTCATATTGTTTGTATCTGTGCAGGCAGAATGTGTCCGTGTGTATCATTTCGGTGCTTAGTGTGGATTAAAAAGCCACAGAACATCCCTCATATTATTGAACATAACATCTACACCGCCGTGCTGCCGATGCATCACGGCATATCTTAGCGCTGTTGCCCCTCAACAAGAATGTCGAGAGTTCGATTCCCGGCCTGGAGCCTTTGTGTGTTGTGTTGTTGTGTTGTGTGTTCTCCCCGTGTCTGCATGGGTTTCCTCCCTCCGTCCAAACACATCATGTTTGGGTTGACTGGTGACTCTGAACCGTCCGTAGGTGTGAGCGTGAGTGGTTGTTGGTCTTTGTGTGTCTCTTTGTGTCTCTTTGTGTTGGCCCTGTGATGGACAGGTGACCCGTCCAGGGTGACCCCGCCCTCACCCGGTGTGAGCTGGGATTGGCCCCAGCACCCCCCGTGACCCGGAAACGGATCAGCAGAAGAAGACTGAATGAATGAGGTGCGTTTCAGTGTCCAGCCATCGATTACGACAACACAACAGCAGCAGATCAAACCCAGGCCATTTAGATCAGATTCCCTCAAAGGTGATGTAGTCAAAAAATGGGAAAGTGACGCTTTTCAAACAATTTTCCACCGAAATATTGTTCTATTTAATGTGCTTTTATCGACCCCACATGTGAGGACCAGGAAGTGGCTTTGTGAAGATCAGGTGCCTCAGATGGAGTGAAGGCGTTGTCTCACATCCTAATGCACATGTTCCTGTTGTGTTAACTATGCGAACACAGATTCATAGATCATTAGTCTTGTGATTGATCATTGTGTGGCTTGAAAATGTAGTGGTGTTGTTATTACTAATCCTGTGATAGCCACTATAATTATGTCCCCTCCCAATGTCTCCCAGGGGTCCTATAAACCACATTGGCTCCTCTAGCCAGCCAGATCACTTATTTCACTTGTTTCAGAGGCCTCCTCTGATCGTCACTTCACCAATTCAACAAATCATCCAGGATTTGATTCAGCTGTAAATATTCGAATATGAGGATTTCATTATCACGTATGCCTGTAGCATGAAATCTGAGGCTATTGGAGTCAGCATTTGCTTTTGCTTTACTTGTGGTGCCATTCAAACACAAGACAGACTTGTCATTTATACCTTCAGGTTGTAAAACTCAAAAATTAAGGCTTGATTGAGCTTACATTTGTTGCACTGTGCCCCTTTGAAAAGCCATCTCAGTTCCTTATTCAGCAACCTGTTCAGTCGCTGATTTACTTTTCCCTTCGCAGCCCTGCAGCAGATGAAGGAATAGAGCTTAAACCTGTTACTGTCAGCTTCTCACCTGGATCATAAGAACTCCTGCTCTGAGCATGCAAACCAATACCCTCCTATTCTTCGCTCAGCCGCCCAGGATTCACAGCAATAGCTTTTCACAAAGACCAGGGCAGAGCGTGCTCCGTGTTATCTTATTGAGTTACCTGTAGCTAAGCTCTGAGCGAGCACACACAATGGCAGACGGTTAATGACAGCGCAGGGCCTAACCCCTTGTCCCCGGCCTTTCCCTGAGCCTCATTTCCGCGTGGTGGCTGCCATTTCACAGCTGTTAGCCACACACTCTCTTTGTCATGATTAAGGACAAATTAATAGATGCCTCCTGGTAATCAGCTTTCATTAGGGCTGTCAAACCGTCAGTGGCGCTCGCTCAGTGCGCTGGACACGGGATGATCACCTCCCATTTGAGAGACACTACAGCTGGCTGCGTGTGGCTGTGGCGCTGCCTCTCAGCTGCTGTATTTGTGTGCTTGGTGTGGCTAAAGTGTGGGTAACCAGTGCATTAGCACGCTCCTTCGTGGCACAAGTGCTTGTAGTTGGTGCATTAACAGTGCTCCATGTGGAGCTGCAAGATGGAGGTCATCGTGGGAATGACATAAAGAGTAGTCTTTCTGCTGGGTGTAATTGGCCCCAGCATGCTGAAAATGGACTGTGAAATGTGGGGGGGGGGTCAAATAATTGATTTTCCCCTGAATGCAGAATCCAGGGCAGGGCTGTTTAGTGAGTAATTTACAAGAGCAGTTCAGCTCAGGCTGACTGGCATATCTGTTGAAAGTTCCCAGGGGCACGGGAAGAGATAACACACACCTGAGACCCTGGAGCAGATGGACAGCAGTCACTGTGCTACTCAGAGGGCAGCGCGGATTCACATCAAACTTACTTGCACACACACACATCTATCTATGCACAGGGGATATAAGTGCACATATACACAAGCACACATACACGCACACACACACAGAGGATGATGGACACAGGCTATTGTATGTAGAAATAGACTCTCTCCCTCGCACTCGGCCCATCTTGCTTTCTCTCGATGTCCCTCTCTCTCTCTCCCTCTCCCTCTCTCTCTTTCTCTGCAGCATTTCTGGAATTGATTAAATAAACTCATCAGACTTCCAGCAAGTTTGGCATTGTGCATGAGAGCTGAAGTCATTTCAGTATGTAGATTTCAGACTTAAACCCATAACTGTGTTGCGTGGTGCATGACCACCCCCACCTGCTGGAGAGAGAAGGCTGGGGTGTGCATGATGGGATAGGGATGTCTGTAAGACAGGATATAGCCTGGCCCTCTGTATGTTTAGTGATTTTTCTACACCACAGCCTAGGGGAATTAAGACAATAGCCTTATGTCAGATAGCATAATCTAGTGACAAAATGGCATTCCATTTCCCGTGCCAAAACTGGGCTCAAATACATGTGTAAGCTAATTGAGAAGAACCAGCTGCTTAGCCATCTGCAGGGGTAAAATTGTTTTAATTTTGATTTGGAGAATTTCTTCTGAAAAGTAAAAAAGATGAGTGACGATTGTCAAGATCCATGATCTCTCTAATTCGAATTTATGGAAAACACAATGATGAGCTATTCTTGTGTTGCACCAGAAAGTCATAGCTGTCAAAAATGTAGATGAGTCACCTAGAGCTTGCATATTGTGCTCATCACAACAAGGCATTTGGATGGCGCACAGTCAGTACTCCTCAATTTTCTTAAGTATCTTGGTAAATTGCACCAAACAATTTTCAAGATCAATTCCAGCATCAAAAACAATGCACACAAATCCCATTTCTTCAACCCATATTGTCTTGGAGAGGGCCCCTGTGTTTGCATGAAGGTAATTACAGTGGGATTTGATGTTGTGGTGTGCCCAGAATTCTCCAGCTTTAGATCAGGCTCAGGGTGCTCCACCCCATTAATACTCCATATGGGGAACCCAGCTGTGATCAGAATTGGAAGAGCGGGAGGGGAAATCGATTTCATTTGCAGGATTATTGATGTAACCGAGATGCCGTTTGTATGAAACATAAAGTCTCATTTCAGAGGTTATGGATAAAACTGGATTGAGGGGCTGTCTGTTTGTTTTATTCAATGAAACATTACAGAAACAGAGAAGTCAATATACACACTGCTGTACAGTCCTCACCCGCATTGCACCACATTAAAGCTTTGGAACTTTTTTTCTGATATTTTCTCCTCTTTTATATCTACCTGCCTATACTAGCACAAACTACTGCATACCAGTTACAGAGCACGTGAGCGGTATGGAGAAATTTATGGTGGAGAAATAAGCGGGGAAAAGAATAGCTTTTAAAAAGAGAACATGGAAAACCTAACAAGATAAAAGTGATTTACTGCATTGCAGGAAGTTCAAAAGGGTTCAAAGCAGCCCGTAATGTTGGCAGTGAGAACTGACCTGGCATTCGGCCTTTTTCACCCTTTGCCAAACTTCCCCCTCCACCTGTTCCCTACATTTTTTTAAGAGGCTTTATAAGTCAGGCTGATAGGCTCACACATATATTAAAAACAATATCAGACTTTCCCAGGGTTCGGATGGTCTAACAGCTGGATCTTTCAACTGAATCCGTCCTTCTCTCCTTTTCCTCCTTCTTCGTGCCCAGTGGAGACCATTGCAGTTCCCACACGAATAGCAGCAGCAGTTGGAGTGATGGCAAGCCAGATGGGAATGTTTTTTTCTGGGTTCACAGCATTCCTCTGATGACAACAGCAGGGTCAGCACAAGGTAAAATCCTCTATAAAATACTTCTTCATACTTTTGATTGCATTTTATGGATAGAGAAAGAAATGTTCCCCCTCATAACACAGATATGGATAATACATAAAGAAAAATGCTGTTCCACATATGCTGAAGTTATTCTGTTGTTCACTTTAAGTTTTTCCATCAAAGACGCTCTCTTGTTTTTTTTTTTTTAACAAGCTCTCCTGATCACCAAATTAAGGTGTTTGTGGGCAGATTTCTTCCCCGACTTGCTGTCCTTGCTCAGAACAGATGTTCAGATTGTTCTGGTGTCAGTGATGGGCAGTGTAAAAGTAGACTTACACATGTTCATGTCACCATATCACTACAACTGCAGGAGGAAGTTATGTCATCGGGCCAGCTGGCTCTAATATGAGCTGCAGCATTTGTGTGAAAAATACAGAGCGAGGGTGGAGCCAAAATTCAAATTTGGCTGAATTGCATACAACATTTCTTGCTTTGGTTTCAGCGTTCAGACACACAATGGACAACATTAACAGGTTCTCATAAGTATGTCATTCATTTTAGACTGAATAGACTCTCATTGGCTCTTCTGGTCTCCCTCTCAATCCTCCCTGCACATGCTTTATTTTCAGTGACTATAATTACAGATTTAATAGTTGTAAAATGGCCTTGTTGCAGATGATAAAGGAAATTGCAGAATTCCGCCAGGGAGTGTTTGTATTTTGACAAAGAGAAAACTGAGCCAAGTTAAAAAAAAAAAAAAGAAAAGAAAAGAAAGAGAGAGCATACCATTTTTGCATGGCATGTCTGTGAGGGGCCACTGTTTTCATATGGGCCTGCGTGGAGTGAAAAGGGAAAGTGGGTTCCCGTCTGGGAGAGAGGGCTGAAGCTCTGTTACGGTGCTTAGGCCTCCATCTATCCTAATAAAAAACACTTAAGCCAAACAGCCCCCTCTTGCTCTCCCTGTGTCTGATCCTGGGAGCTACCTGCAGGCCCTCCACAGACTATATTTAATAATGGTCTCCACCCTGAGCGATGGGCAGTCATAGGGACTGCAGGTTGGAGTCTTTGCTTGGAGCGCCAGCACAATATTCTGGGAAGGCTGAGGCCTGCCGTGGTGGCATGAAGGGTGTGGTTGGGTTCCCTGTAGTGTCTGTTGCAGAAATCTAACAGGGCAGCAGTCTTTTCAATAACGATATTTTTTGGCTTCTTTCAGAACTTTGTTGAATTCAGCCACACTTTTACTGACACATTTTATGTTTATTTTCCCCTCTTCATTCTTTTTCTCCAAGGCTTTTTCTTTGATGGTGTTTGTGGGAGCAGTTTGAAGTGGTTTTTCTTTGCCATAATCCCTGTCTCTTCTCCACACACACCCTGATGTGAATGAGCGGGAACGTAATGAAAGATTTGTGCTTTCGACGATGTTAAACCTGAATAAAAAGTGGCATTTTTTATTTGTTTTGCATCGTTTTTGATTCTTGGTAATGCAGACAATCAACAGGGTAGAGGAGTTAAGTGTATTATAAATTACTGAGAGGGAGCCACCTCGCTCTTGGAGCTCATCCTGATGCTCCTGCTGCCACTTTGGGTTATGTGAGGAGTAAAGTACTTTAGCAGAGACCGTGGAGCTGCTCCACAGCACTCCTTTGCATATCAAATAAACAGCAGGGCATGATGACGATGCCAACCCAGACAGCTATGTTGTATGGGCACGGGGATGCATATATGTCTTTTAAGGTGCCACTGAAGTCTATTGAATATCTCCTGTGATACTGATCATGGTGACATTGTGTCGGAGATTTGAAGTGGCTTGTATATGGAGTATACAGAGAGGATGTTTCAATTGGCGAGCTTTACCTTCAGCATGTGACACTTTTGATTTGAGGCAGCTCAGGTGAATATGGTAATTAAAACAATCCTATTCACAGAGAATGTAATTTAAAATGTTACACACAAGAGATTTTATATCAACACAAACACTGTACATTCTCATTTGTACTGGCTTCTTGTTTTTAAACTACATTTCACTGATGAATGGATGCATTTAAATAGTCTGCTTTTATTTACTGTAATTAAAAAAAATCTGGATTTTCAGGCTGAAATCCCATGTTTAAAGTCCCCCTTTTCTCTGTCCTCAATCCGTAAGGTGACGATCCATGACTCCTATTTTCATAACAAAACATTCCAGGGTCCAGCAAACAAACTGTTGTATGGATGTACTATTGATTTCACATTCACACGTCCGGATTTAAAGGGACTATGGGATTGCCCATGAATCCCAAATCTGTGTGCTACTCACAGTCTGTCAAGTTGACATCCACTCTCTTCTGTAAACTGGCGAGATTATTCACTCAACAGGATCTCCCTCCCTTTCATCCTGCGAACTACAGGCCAATCTGGCAGCTGACAGCCAAGTGATAGTATACAGATGGAAATGAAGGCAAGTAGGGGAATGGTGCTGTTTGTCAAACACTGGGGAGAGCTTGTGGGTTCGGGGAGTAGACTGCTGTGCTAAACCAGGTCCTCTGACTCTGGCTACACTTACTTTGAGCTTTCAGCACCTGAAATCTTATACTTAGCACATTTTAGATGGAGGCAGAACTCAAAACTCAATATGATCTGATTCCAATAAGATATATATGTTGCACAGTCATTGGAGTGAGAAAAAGGAAAGGAGGAATGGAAATCCCACTTTTAACTCCATGCTTGTTGCATGACAGCACGTTTTCCTTACAGTTCTATTTGCTCCATTAAAGAGGAGAAACACTTGAGTATAAGCTAACGTCTAACGGTACAATGCCAGGGGTTTTTGGCCTACAGGGCCTCCTCATGAATGCACCGCAATTTATTTTCTCCCTCAAATTCCCTCCTCCACTCTATTTTGAAAAACCTATTCTGGGCGAGGAAGGGTACACATAAAAAAAAAAAAAAAAAAAAAGAAAGGTCTGCTGAGGAGATGTCATTCATGTCAGTTATTTGTGGAAATAAATTACATACAGCTACTACATTGATAACAATCATATAACAACTAAACTTGTCTCAAAAAGTGATATGAGCAATATGTGCTGTGAAATGTATTTCCTTCTCCTTCGGCAACAGATAATATGCATTCTTCCCTGCAGTCCACCAGGCAATACAAAGAGTGCATTCTGCCTGTTCAATCGCAATGTTGGCTTCTGCTTGGAGATGGCCATTGTGCTCTCTGGATCACAATTCACAGTCACCGGAATGAAACCAATTTGAGCTTCTTTCAAGATAATGCAAATAAATATCAACCCTGATTTGCCTTTTTTTTTTTTTTTCATAACTTTCCTCTCTTCATTCCCTTATCAGCACACAGAGCATTTCTGTTTTTCTTAAGGGTCGAATGAAAGGTCTCTCTTTTCTTGAGAATCAAGGCAAAGGAGAAGCCTGGTCCAGGACTGATTCATGTCGCACACACTGGTGGGATGTTATGCATGGATAATTGATTGTCGAAGCAGCATGGCCACTGTTGGATCTTGATGGTACTGCCGAAATGTCACCTTACTGATGTTACAGCGGCGCCGATATTAAAAAGGCTGGTCTCAAAGGCTCCCATACGAGCACACTTCTCTCCCACTGTGTCTGGGAGAGACAGCACTGTTTGTCAGGCTTCTATTTCAGAGAGACAGATCTTGCATTCGCAACCTTATCTGCACAGGACAGTGCACCCTCTTCCAGAAGTGCATCGAACATTTCCAATCATAGGAGTATATCACTCTGCTTTTAAAGTGGAAATCAAAAGTGTGGGAATAGTGAGGCAAAAAACAGACATAATTGAGATTGCATAGGATTTATTTATAGGTAGTTTGTCTCCTCCAAAACCCGGAAAAATTATACTCCAAGCTGCAAATATCCCCTTCCACAACAATAAAGGAACCATCATTTTCGTGGGAATGTTTTCATACCAATTTGAAGAAGTTTCAAAGGAAAATTGTTTGGGGACGTCTCAGACATTAAGTCAGATAATGTAGTATGCATTTTTGTAAAAAGTAAGGGATTAAGTGAGCGGAATCCGGTTAATTTCAGAGTTAGGATAGTGAACCAAAAGCTGAGCAGCGACTGGTAAACTGTGTTAATCTATAAAGGCTTATGCAGGTAAAAATAGACTACACCTGCATGCCTTTTTAGCACCATAATACTTTGCAGAGGGAGACTATTGAGCATTCATTTCCATTACCAAGGAATGGAAAAAGGATATTTTACCATCAGTTTTCAGCATGGCTTTGCTACATTGTTGCAAGAATGAGGCACACAGCCGGCATCCTTGCAGAGGCCTGAGCGAGAAAAACCTGAACAGAATTTGAATTTTTTTTTTTTTTCACATTTGTTGCACCAATTATGCTGAATTGCAAATACACAGTAAAAATACAACTGATGATAAGTTTATAAATGAGAAGTTATTTCTTAAAAAAATAAACAACAGCTATCTGAGCTGCTCTTTTACACCGGAAATATTTTTTCTTGAGCAATAATATCTTGGAAATAATTTTAACATATTTTTCTGCCTTGTTCTGTATTGTGTATTGACTGTTTAAAGGAAAGACTGTTCCTTTTTCTGCCTATCTGTCATACTGAAACCATTCACAACTCAGGCATTTCCCCCATAATCAAGTGTGAATGAACATGTAAACTTAGCCAAGTATTAACAGAACTTGGCCTTTCTTCTAGACACAGTAGTTCATGCTGCTGTGTGAATCCTGGTTGGCGTGACAGAGGTAAAAGGCAAACAGCTTTGAGGAGTGAAGAGGACACAAAATGGACAGGCGGGAAGGAACTGTACTGTTGGGCAGAGGGCTGCAGTTGAAAAGGGAGAAGGGAGCATTAATAGCCACCATATGTCTGCATATTCTGGGGGTCTCCAGTGCAAATTTCATTACCAAACACACACAAAATGGAGCACCTAAAAGACGTGTGTAACGTGGCCTGAGACAGCTACCGTTTGAAAAGCAGGCCGTTATGTGTGAGAGCCATGGCCTGATCTGTCACGCTGGGGTTTTTAAGGAAAAACAGGGGTAGCAGCTGTTTGGTTCACCTGTCCTGTCCTGTACACGGCTCTCCATCAAACCAGAGGCTACTGTCCTCGCAGTCCTGTGCACACAGACCTGCTCCTTCACAGTAATCTCAGATGTAACACTCCTATCTAATGTGACAACGTTTACAAGACCACGGCCCCTCTGTTTATCATCGGACTTGTACAATTATATGGTGTTCCATTTGTATAAGCACAGCGGCTACAGTAAGAGAGATATCCATAAACAAGTGAACAGTCCGGGCTCTGTATAAAACCATGTTTTCCCACTGGACAGTGAGTGGGAGTAATCAACATGGGAAGACGCTGAGCTACCCTTGTTGTGAACCTTCAGGTCGCTGTGTAGGCTATACTACATGATTGGAGCTTATGGATGGTAATTTTCCAGCGCCTACTAGTCAAGAGTTGGAAATATTGTCTGAGTTCACTGTGGGAAAGTCTTTAGTGAAAAATATGCACAGTTTGAGTATGTGATTGAATTAAATTTAACTGTTTGCACTTATGCTCCCTTGTTTAAGGGGGGAAAGTTACTACAGCACTGCTTAAGCCATGGATTATCTGTCTGCGTCCTCTGCCTCTTTAGCATCAACATGAATTCACCCACTCAGAGTCTATCACACATCCACAGAGCTCCCTGAGAGAGCGCGGACCTTAGGGAAGCCCAAGCAGGGGGGACCTCAACAGAGCTGAGCGAAGCTGCACAGGGTTGTGGTTGAGCCCATGGGCATGGCCCTCTCACTCTCTGGCAACCACTTTGTTAGGCACACAACACTAATCCTCCTTGTGTCTTTATTGCCCTCTGTGTAGAGGAGCAAGCCGGGGCTGGGGCTGTAGGGGGGCTGGGGTGGGAAGTGTAGCACCGCTGCAGGGCCAGCATCATCAGCATTCCTGTTTGAAGATAGGCCACGCTGTACGGCATTAAGGCCTCTAATAGACGCAAGCTGAGAGCAAAACAAACTGATACTCACTGAGACAGAGAGGGAGAATAAAGAAAAAGGAGAGTCACTTTTGCCTCCCCCTCCCTGTAGTATAATATGGGTAGGGGCATAATTTGAGGATAGACAGATTATTTCAACCAGAAATGACTGTGAGGCAATTCTGGTTCATGTTGTTACACATACTCAATAATCTAAACAACACATTAATGTGCTGCCTTAATTTGTAATACTGCCTCTGTGGTTGAAAACAATTTGTCATGCATTGGATTTGTAGAATCTCATTTTGGATAAAAGCATTTAAAACAAATTGTTAAACGTATGCTGAGACATACATCCAAACATATCTTTGTTCAGTTTATCTGTTTATTTAGCCATACATGCTACTTTACATCTGAACAGTTTTGGTTGTGAAAATTCAGAAGATTGCCTTTGCTGCAGCTTTACAAAGTGAACTTTTATGGTATTTTCTTTTTATTATTTGCAGAGATTGTTGTTGAAAATTTCTCTACACAGATGGCCCTGCTTTTCAACCACCCCACAAAAAGTTGAACTCACTCAGCTGGCGCCATCTTGTGTCTGTGAATGGCTGCCGGCTGCCGGCTGCCAACACAGGTGCATAAAATTCAATGTCACCTTTTCTCCCCAGACCTCCTCGCTGTCCCCCAGCTGTCACCTGAGCACTTGGCAGCATAAGGTAATAGCATCAAGATGCAATCAAGATTACATGCTTGTCACTCACCTCATGCACTCAGTGGCTTACAATGTGTGAAACAGACACAAGATAAAGCCTGTGCACAGATGGGAAGATAAAATGCTCCTAAATATTCATCAGTTCTCTGCAGCAATTCCAGCCCTGAATGCTGTCATTTGATGGTTGGGAAGAGTAACTGGTTAGCAAAAGGTTGGAAAAAATAAGTTGGAAATGTACAAAATGTAAGGAATAAATAGAAAGGGGGAAAAAAACATCTTAAATTTTTAATCTCCTCCTGTAGAAGCAAATTTTCTGTAACCCCTTTGAATATTGTACCACTCTTCCTTACTGGGAGTCTGAAACAGGGTTTGCAGCTGTATATCTCAACTGAACAGAGCCTCTGCTTGTAAGCTACATCCATATTGGCAGTTTATTTCCATGTTTACACCGTTTCATATTCTTTGCAATAGTAACAGGATTACTTTGTGACAAACGGTAATTTGTGGAATTCCCTCATTTCAGTTTGGGGATTTTCTTTTTCCTCTGTCCCCATCTTACCAAAAAAAAAAAAAAGTTTCTGTATTCTTGTCTCCCCAGAGGTTTGATTCCAGAAACCCTTCAGGTTTTTGAGCGGACCTCTGTGAATGGCCAGATAAAGGAGTGCAAGGCAAGAATGAGCACAAGAGAAATAATAACATGCAAAGGAATCCACTGATGAGCAGCCTTTTCACTCCACAGGCCACTCTCACAAGTTGTAGAACATGCACTAACACAAATCATTTGTTGCTGTGCCACATTTAGGGATATTACCAGTTGCAACTTACTTCAAACTTCCTCAAATCTGTGTGTAAGACTAATGCCGTAGTGTTTTAGACATTCATAAAGACAAGTTTATTCCTAGATTGGTTGGACTTTTTTTTTTTTTTTGTGAGGGGGGGGGGTTATTCTATATGTTCTTTTCTATTAGAAAATCCTATTAAGAACAAAATGGTATTGTTTGTTAGTTTCCAAACATGTTTGAACCTCCTTATCCCATCTGTGATTCTCAGCCCCAAGTCAATTTTTCCCCAACCTGAGAGGGAGAAAGACATTTCTAAAACAGCATTGCCTGTAGGTTTTAATAAATTTAACACCGCAGTGTATATGGGGCCACCTCGACTTGCAAGGCAACATTCTTAATAGGATCAGTTTATTGAGTTTGTAAGGATTGCTGACAAGAACAAAAGAAATACATTGGAATCAATTTGCTACTATCATTGATTTGAATTTTGTTTACGATTGGAAGATGAAATCTGCACACAGATGTCATTTGTCTGTTGTAGGGCAAACCTTTTGTGTTCAGTGTCACTGAAATGATGATACTGTTGTGTGACAACTCACTTTAAAACATTTCCTGAGTGTGATCATGCACATGGTTACATATTGAAATAAATTTATAAATTAATATAAGTGAATTAATGTATGGAAATTAGCCTGAGTGCCACTGCGGGGTCTGGTGCAGTTGATCCCCAGCTGCATATGTTGGTAATCACCGCTGCCTCTTGGATTCACTCACAGGCACGCAATAAACAACCTGCTGCCAGCACCCCCTACGCTTTTGTCTAATCTGCCGTTTCACTGGGCTCTAGTTTGATGCACAAATATGAAAGTGAATCTCAGCAGCAGAATGCACAGAGGCACATTAACTAGGATAGGTGCCTGCACACTAAAGCCCCACACATTAAGACTAGGATTTACACTGGGATATGATTCCCTAACTGTCTGAAGTGTTTGCTGCAGAAGTTCTCTGCAGAACTTGGTGGCCTTTGTGACTTGCTGTCTGGTTTTTAAATAAACAAAAACACTGATTACACAATTGATTCAATGTAAACTCCTTTAACCTTTAAAACAGTGATCAGATATTAGGGTTGAAATATAAATTTTATATATTTTACACAATGTCAAAATTACACTTTAGATTCAAGACGTTTTTAACATTTATATTTAAGATAATGTCCTTTTTCTTGTTTCCTATAAGATCCCTTGCTGAATCTTGGGGTAATGCTACCACCTACTGGAATAAAGGACGTACTGCGTGTTATCAGGGCATTCATGCCTGTTCACAGCTGATCAATGACTGTAAACTATTGATGGAGTACTTTTATAGCCTTATAATTATGTTAAATCGCACCAATCGGAGTTCCCTTTCATACTGGAAACTATTCACTGGCTACTGGCCAGGTCAGAAGGACAGAAAGAGCTGGTGAGACAAAAGTGCAGTGATAACCAGAACATTATATTTTCTACTCTTCTTTTTGTTCTTATGAAACACTAAATCGTTTTAGAAGCTTATTCCACGAAGGTTAATTACATTAAATTATTGGTGAGGGAAAAGTTTGTTCTCTACTGGCTGTGATAAGAGACTGTAATAGATATAGCATTGCATTTGGTGTTAGTAGCAAGTAAATGTCAGTGTAATTAATTTTGTATGCTTGCTGTTTTGTTTTGTTTTTTTGTTTTTTTTTTGTCTTTATAAATGTATTCATAAGAAACTGATGATAATAAACTAACAGAACATCCTTGTGATGTGTTGGCCTGGGTGTGAAGGGGCAGAGAAGTCTGAAGGATGGCGAGCCGTCTTTGAAAGGGGGATAAAGGAGCCAACCTGGCAACCACGCTGCTGTCAGAGTCCCTTCGCAGTGCGAACTGTGACAGTTCCTGCTGCAACTTACACACTGGAGTTGTCGTTTTTGCACCAGCTTCACACAAAAGCACACAGTGAGCATGGCGGCGAAGAGAGCCTTAGTGATCCTGTCTAAAGGCGCAGAGGAGATGGAGACTGTTATTCCTGTGGACATCATGCGCAGAGCTGGGGTCGGTAACTGACTTCTGTTAGCATGCATGCTAACAGCATGCTAGCGCAAACCGAGCCAGCTAGCTTTGTTTATATTTAGCCAGCTGCAGCGCACATTAACGTGTTCATCTTACTGTTTGGTTGAGGTCGCCATCTTCCACCGTGTCAATGATAAAAAAATATGTTGTATTTTTTAACGAGCTAATATCAACGTGAATCTGAGCCTGCTAACTGTTGAGCTAACTGGCTGGATGGGTTGAAATGTCAAAGTCCAACGTCGTTGCAACTCTTCGTCATTTGATATCTTTCAAAATAACAGTCTCAGTCAGTCATATGCTGATTCCAGGATTGGATGTCTTGTAATCACGTTAACTCTGGGCCTCCTTTTTCATCATCGTCCACCAAACCTTTAGATAGCAGTGACGGTTGCAGGACTTTCGGGCAAAGAGCCGGTCCAGTGCAGCAGAAACGTCGTCATCTGTCCTGATGCCAGTCTGGAGGATGCCAGCAAACAGGTCAGGAACAGGAGCTGCAGTGGGATGCAAAGGTTTGGGCAAAGTGAAAGTTTTGATGAGGTTTTTTTTTTTTTTTTTTTAAGAACAATTCAATACACTCCTCTTCCTTTTTATTTTATGGATCTGTAGTTTGGGAAGACAGTTAATAGTGATTGTGTATTATGTTCAAAGTTGAATCCCTGAGGAAGCATGCACTAACTTAAATATGGGGGGTAAAAATATTCTGGTTATTAGGCTGCCAGTGGTACTGGAAACATTGCATAGTCGAGGGGTAAGGATGGATTCTACTGAATATTAAGTAACAAGGCTGGTTTCTGTAACAAAATAACCACAATAATAACCACCTAACCACAAAAAAATCCAAAACAAACAAACAAACAAAACAAAACAAAACCAAAAAAAAAAAAAAACACACAAACTGGAACTTGTGGAGGAACCCTCAGAGTTACCTGATCGTCACTGAAAATCAGTGTGCTGGTCTAAAACACGCTGCATGTGCAAGACATCCTAAAAATATCTGGGATTTTGTGGAAGTGTTGGTGAAAATTCATAAATCAAGAATAGAAAGAGCTAAATTGAAGCTGGCCAGAAAGGGCATTTGTGATATTTGCCAAAGAGGGGGGAGCACAAAATATTTATTTAGCATTTGGGCATGTTCCTTTGCTGTTTTCTGCTCTGAATTTAACTTAACATAATAATAAGTAACAGATCATTTACATTTTAATTAAGGATATTTTTTAAATGTCTGTTTGTTGCAGGGCTTAATTTTGCAGATTTTTACTGTAAAAATCAACAAAATTTATAAAAAACTGCCATTACATGGTTTACGATTTAAAATCATAAACCATGTAGGACAATGGTACAATGTTTAAAAAAAAAAAAAGACAGAAAAGAATTGAATTTGTATGTTTCGATTACTTTGCTCCATCAACCAAATAGATGATGACTAGTGTTACACAATATTAAAGCTTGTCAGTCTCCATCTGTTATGGTCTGTTTCCCAGGGCCCCTATGATGTGGTGCTTCTGCCAGGAGGTATGCCAGGGGCCCAGAATCTGGCAGAGGTGAGAAACACTCAGACAAACTGCATCTAAATGGATCAGTCTCCTCATGTTTTGAGGGTTTCAGTGGACTGGACCTGAACTTTCCCTGTCATAATATCCCCTTTTGGAAACACAAATGTAGTTGATTTCATTTTATCTTTATTTTATTGTATTGTTTTTCAAATTTACATTTTGGTAAACTGAATTGAGATTTTACTCTAAGTATAATAGAAATGTCCTATTATGATGTTTATAGCCCTCTGAGGGAGATTTGTCACAGAAAACTCAAGTACAGTCAACACTCAAGTAAAATATTGTTTTTGTTTTATAAATCTGTGGTTGGAAACAGTAATGGGCTATTTTGATGTCTTAAATCTTTGCCAGCTTTTCTTTATGGTAATAGCTTAGTGCGTGCAATCACATGGCCTGCAGATGGCTCACAGTACATCTGGTTTTTGTGCTCTCTTGTAGTCTCCTGCTGTGAAAGAGGTGCTGAAGGATCAAGATGGCAGAAAAGGCCTGATTGCAGCCATCTGTGCAGGTGCAGTTTGTGAAAACAAGCCTAAGTCATCTGAGTAGCGTAGAGTAGCATCTGATAGTGATGCCTTTCTATGGGTTAAGGATTAAATATGCTGTGACCTCAAATTTGACCACCATGTTGTGCCTTTAATCAACTAGATGGAAAAATACAGCCCTACACAATGAAGTTTATTCTGGTGCAGTGTAAAATAGCATTGTCATAACTAATTGAGTGATAAATACTTCTCATGTTTTCCATATAAATCAAACCACTTTGAAAAATTAGGGGTTTAAATTGCCATGTGAACTGTGAACATTTTTACCCAGAAACGAGGCTAAAGGTGTGATATTCTGGTTTTAAACACATCAAATGACTGTTGTGCCAGTAAATGGGATTTGGATTTACTCACTACTGGAGTTAAAGGTATTGAACAGAAAAAATGTGCCATTTTTTTTAATGCACATGGCACTAAATCAGGGGGATTTTCTTGTATTTTAGTAACTGGATGTGCACCTAAGAGAGGTAAGGACACACTTTTGATGCATATTGAAAAATATACACTGATTTAAAAAAAACAAACAATGTGCTTCATTAATTTATGGGCATTTATGACCCCCATTTGGCATTTGAAATGAATAGACAGGAGTTTGATTAATAACTGTCCCTGACTGAACCCATGAACACTGACATTTTATATGCAGAGAAAGGACATTGGAAGGACATTTTGAATAGGACAGGGGACCAATGCGGCAAAGTGGATTGAAGGGTGTCCTAGAAAATTACTGAAATCCTCACAGGAATATATGGTTTAATGAACCTGCCAGCGAGAGAACCAGCAGCAAGACTGATTATTCCTTTGTAACATGAAAATTCTTATTGTGACGTGAAAAAGGTCTCTCCAAAAAGAAATTGATTGAAATCCTGGTTAATGATAAGTGTAAAAAATGGCAGGGTAAGCTAACCATTTTGTAGTTCTCTTTTTTTATATATTACCTGTTACATGTATGTGAGGTCATAACAAAACACAAATGCATCATTTGAAGGATTCATCAGATGAGAGAAAGATGGTTATTATCATTACCCTTCTCTCCACGTCTGCCACACTGTCTCTCTCGTTCCCGCTGTCTCTGCCAGACTAGCGTCCTTTGGGTGGGGACTTGCTGTAACAGGAGTAGCTTGGCTTTAACTGGCAGACTGCTGTTCTTGCCAGGGGAAAGTGTAATCACTAGACTTTATGGGAACACAGCCAAGGAGCATAATCGATACCTTTCTATTTATTAACAGTTTTTGGAGGAACTCACTGCAGTGCTAGGATGCTGCCAAAGTTAATGCAGCAGCAGAAGCAGCAGCAGGAGTCAATATCTTCAGCCTCTCCTTTTTTCTCCTTTCAGTGTGGTGCAAAGTCTTTGGAGAGATGCTGAAACTGTATACTGCATGTCTTTATTCTTAGAAACAAAGAAGCCATAGTGCTGTCAACAAATATTTTTTGTCCGATGTCATTTCTAACATGCAGGCAACAAATAAATGAATATATCAAGTGGGGGGGGTTTGAGTTTGAGGACACAGTGCTTTGACCTTGACTCTGTAACCTTTCGTTACGCATTTGCACCAAGATGAAAACTTGAAAGGAGAGAAACAGAACACAAAGTATCACTTTATAGAGAAAGCTTAGATGAACCTTACACAGCTTTGCCCCTCTGCAGGTCCCACTGCTCTTCTCGCACATGGCATTGGCTATGGCAGCACAGTCACTACTCATCCTGCCATGAAGGACAAGATGATGACTGGGGGTAAGAAAAATTTAGTTTGTTTAAACAATAGAGTTGAGAAAATGTTGAAATGTACAACCAATAGCCTTAACATATTATTTTGCTTTTAAATTTGAATAGAAGGAATTGCAGTTAGCTGTGAATTGCAGCAGATGGTGCTGTACAAGCTCAGTCTTGCTTTAGAAAATAATCTCACTATACAATATAGGCGTGCGCACCACTCAGAGGCGAAAGTGGATGCAGGAATTTGACAGAACATGCTAGAACTGGGTCAACTGAAATTGTGATATATTATCTAAGTGGAAGTGCTTATAGTCAACAGTGGTTTGTAACATGATTGGCTTTCAGCTTTTGGCCTGAAGCTCTCATATTGTGATGATCCTTATAGTCAGTTTTTCTTCCCATTTTTTTCAGATCACTATAAATATTCAGAAGCTCGAGTGCAGAAGGATGGACATTACATCACCAGCCGTGGGCCAGGAACCAGCTTCGAGTTTGCTCTGACAATTGTAGAGGAACTTATGGGGGCTGAGGTCGCAGCTCAAGTCAAGGCCCCCCTTATTATGAAGGACTGAACGTAGCTGTGCACACGTAGATCCTGCAAGCAGCACTGACCACTACACAAGCCTGTCATTACTGAGACAGCTACTCTGCTAAAGCTGCCACAAAGACTCAAAGTTGCGAGTGACAAATAATTCTCCTCAGGGGACAAAAGGATGTTTCTGTTCCGACAGGTTAGTGTCTAATCTTAGTAGGCAAGGAAAGGCAAAGGCACCCCTGAGTTACTTACCAGTGAAATACAATATAGACAGTCACTTCACAGGTTTCTCAAAATGAGATGAAATTGATTTGTTCCATTGTCACTCTTCCACCAATGACCTGCTCTTCATTGTGACTGCTTTTACTGTATCATTTGCCATTAAAAGATTGATGTGGAGACCCAGTGTTCGTCTTACTCTGCTGTATATTAATACTAGAGGTCACCGTGACTTGGTTTCACATGTCTGCAGTGGTTGTTGACGCCTAAATATAGGCTGTATAATGTAATGTATTGTGAGCCCTGCCGAGAACGCGGGAAGCAGAATCCGAATAGATTGGCAGGTGCACCAGCCAATGAGAAGCCTCGACCTTTCTGCGGTGGTGTTCCGAATGACCAATGACGGCCCGCCCGCATGCAGAAGGGCGGGGCTTCGCTGCAGCGCGTGGTAGTTGTGTCAGAGCAACAAAATCCAGAAGGTCTACTCAGCCCAAAAGGAAGAGCCGGATTTCAACCAAGGTAAGAGACTGCAAGAGCCTCAGTCCGCCAAATGGTGGCTCCGAAACTGGTTTTAAAGCGTTTACGTTTGGTTTCATCTGCTGTTAACTGTTGGCAGAACAGTTTACGCAACGTTGAATCACGGTAACTAGCACCGAAATATACAAGACGTCGTAACGTAACCGTCGAAATTTAACACGGCGGCAACAAGGACAGGAGTTAGTTGCATCGTTTTTGTTGAGTGGGTGTGTTTTTTTGGTTTTTTGGTTTTTTTTTTTTGTCAAACCGTCATTAGCTTGCTAAGTGTGGTGAGAGGCGAGCTGCAAGTTCACTGCAATTCATGACATGATGGATGGATCGGCGCCTCGGATTGACCGGGCAGAGTTGTAACGTCAGCCGAAGGTAACGCTCACTGCTCAGGGGAGCGTTGAGAATGAGCACACCCATGAAACACAGCGGGGTCGGGGCTGAAAACCGCGTCTTTATCACTTGGAGATCTTTCTGCAGATGTGGCCCGACATGGAGACGTCAGCTCCAGAAGCTCTCCATCCTCCTCAGCAACAGCAGCCGCAGTCAGATTGAGCTGCATTCACTGACTGGAGCTAACACGGTGCGGCAGAGGCCGGGTTAATTCGTCCATTAGCCCGAGAAACACATCCGTGACACAGAAAAAGCGCCGCAGAACACGTGCACCTGCATCTAAGTCAGACGGACCTTTTTTAGTCACTCTCAAATAAGCATAACTTCTGGGAATATCGTCATGTCGATGTTATGGGCTCTTCGATCTCGATTATAGCTGTCCTTGAAATAACTTAGTTTTACAAACGCATGCATGGTATGGCTTATTAATTGAAACAAATGCCCGAGAGGAGCCTGTCTCTGGATCAGAGGCATGGAGCAACATTAACGCTGACTTTACCATAGAGAGATTTTCGTTGACGTTGCAAGGCCTGTCAAGATCGTACACCTCATTTTTATTGGAACTCTTAACAGGAAGGACTGCAAGTGTCGTCATCTCTCACTTTGTATAGGCAGGAAACACAGTGCAAGTTCTATTCTGGCAGGCTGAGTTTTCTATTGCTGGGAAACCGCCTCTTAGTCATGCTTTGTAAAGCGTGCAGAAACCACAGCAAGTCAGAGGTCTTCAAAAAGCTGTAGGAGGGCAACTCAAGTGTTTTTTGTTTTTTTTTAATCCAAAGTGGTACAACTAAACAAAAGTGAGCCAAATAAGGCTGTGAGGCTATGTGCCCATTGCAACACGTCAACATGGCACATCACATCCAAATCCAAATCAACTAAACCACTAATATGTACCTGTGCATTGTTTATCTGGACTCTGAAAAAGGGTCAGACTAATTGTTTGTCCTATGATCGTCTTCAAAATTTTGGATAGGGCTGTGTCTGTCATGTTGAACCAACATCACTAGTGCCTGAGACAAAATGTTTTATATCTCTGCTTGATCATCATCTTCCATTACCTGGAAGACAAACACTGGTGCTCACATTGTGTCTCAATGACAGTTGTATATGATAGTCTCATTAATGCTATGTTTTTCAGTTGGATATTTCTGGAATGTTAACATTTTGCGTTGTTGCACATAACATGTTAGAATTATTCTGCTCGAGCAGCTGTACAGCAAAGAGCTTGAGGCTTGATTCCCTATTTCTGGATGGGGCAGAAGAGGGAGGGGTTGGGGGGAGGGTGAGGCTGTAGTCACTGTGACTGAGTCATTGGTTTAGCTAATGATGCAATTACAGTGCTGCACTTTGCATCTCCTGATTAGATCCCCTACATACACTGGCTTACAGACAATGAAGCCTAAATTTGATTGCATGAGTTGCTTCAGCAAATAAAATTCAGAGGTTAATAGTTTGAAAGTAATTGGGATTATATCCAATGTCTATTTGTTAGTACCATTGGTAAGGTATTAATATATTTTTTAACGTGTGGCGCTTCATCCAATGTGGAATTTTAAGTTTTAGTTATTGTAAAATATGGGTCCACTTTAGGTCAGCAATTCTTAGTCTTAACTATTGAATAAAAATAAATTTTACTTTGGCTTATGTGGTAAAATCTTTAATTGTAACTCTCTCCACATATTCACAGTACCAGGGTTTTTCCTTGAGGCAGAGATGGTACCATTCTGATCATCCACGCAAGTGCATGTATGCTAGGCCTTCAACTCAATTAACATTTCTTACAAGCAATGTATTTTGTATTATAGGAATTGTGACTTTGCGGAATCATTCTAATTTACCACCCCTTTAAGTCATTAATGGACCAAACTGTTCATTTACAAAATCTGTGTGTGTGTGTTTTCATAGATACTAATAGTCTGTATTGATCTGCTTTGAAAGCATTTTAGCACAAAAACTAATAATGCATCAAAATTGATGTTGCTGCTAATGATTGACATATCCAAGGCTATGATATCTCACAAAAAAATATTTCAGTCGGGGTCCATCTCATTTCTTGAGGCTGCAAACTACTTTCAGACTTGACAAATTTACAGCATCTTGTCAGTAAGATGAATTGTTCTTTTTTTTTTTAAATTAATTAAATTTTTTTTTTTTTTTTTTTGCTGCTTGTAATTAATTGGCTTTGCTATTCCACATGCACTCATGACCCCTCATTGCAAACTCGCCTTATAAAGTATTCATCTGGCATCTCTACAAAGCTAAAAACATGAGCGTTACACTGAGAGGTTGCAATGCACATTAAGTAGACTTTTTTTCTAAGAAACTAGAATTGCTTTAATACCGTATCCATGAAATACCACCCAAGACATTTGAGGTAGAGAAGCAAATCTGTTAGGAAATTTTAGGAAACTCTAGGGCCTTTTCTTCCTCATTTGCTGTTTTAGCAGCAACCTCCAGGGCACTTTTACTGATTCAGTGCTGCTAAGTTGGCTTAATACTGCAATTGCAAATAACACCCTCCTTGTGCACAGCTCGTCAGAAAATAGTCATGACGTCAGAGTTTCGAGAGCTGGGGGTGGTATGAAATTTGCTGGAACCAAGCTCCTCATAATTTAATATACGGGAAAATCCCTGTGTTCCACCAAATACAATATGAGGTAGTAAATTTTTGACGGCTTGTTTAGGATATTCTCTTTCCCAGCTACTTTAGCTATGTGAATGGCATCTTTAAATATAGACTTAATTTGTTTTAGTTTATTTTAGAGCGCACTACGAGGTACTTGCATAGATACACTTTTCTCTGTCATTTTCAAATACAAGAGATAATGACAAATGCTGAACTCACCTGTCCAAAGTCACCTAGAACTCTGATATTAGGTTAGCTCCTTTGCAGTTATTAGTGTTTCCGTAAACAAATCAAGACTCTAAAGGTTTTGAAGATAAGCATAGAAGCCTTTACTTACATGTGACACATTTATTATTATTAATATAGTGTAATGAAGAATTGTGCATATGTAATGTAACCGATGCAAATCAGATTGGTCAAGAGAAATTAGCAGAAGTAAACAGGTCTGACATGAGGCACAGAATCCCAAACCAAAACAAGATGGTCACCTTATTCATTGTATTTCTTGTAGGGAAGAGCTGCAGTTATTGCTCTCCTCTATGTTAGTGAAGTTTAGCAAATGCACTGTCCCATGGTGACCTGCTCAATATCAATTGTCAAGTTTTTAACTTAAACTGAAGGTCTTCAATCCTGTAATAGCTGGTAATCTCATTATTTATACACTGCTGTCACGAAAAACCATATGTAGATTATAATTCCATGGAGTAATCCCTTTAACAACATCCCTGTAGTAGTAGCATGGCATCATCACCCTCTCCTGTGTCGGTCAGAAACATCTGTACATCTTTACACTCTCATCTACCATCTACCAGGAGAGGAGCTGATTGATGATTATGTGGATTCTGTATCGTGTCAGAAGTTACAGAATAATTCCTCAGCAACTGCAATTTTGTTTTCTTATTGCCTGTCACTCTGCTGTCTGTATTAATTCCAGTGAGGCCACACAGAGACTGTAATATTGAAGGGCTAATGGCTTTCTCCTCAGCAACCCCCAAAGGACCCCAGAGTCAACTCAATGTGAGGCGAGGTTGAAAGAATACAAACTATCAACAGTTAAATGTTGTATACAAAGTTAAAGTAATTTTTGGGGCATTCATTTACCCCTAATATTTGCGAATAGCTATTTTTATAGTTAGAGGTTCTGAAAACATTTCTAATAATAACATAGCTGCAAAATAGTGGGGGTGGGAATCTTTTACTAGCTCATGATTCGATTCAAAATAATTTGATTCATAATGATTTCTGCTTCCATCTGTAGGTGTGCAAAGGATCCTCATGATCTACTCCAGTCTGCTTTGCAAGGCAGAATGACAACTGGAGACATTAAAATGTCTTTCACATTTAAGTTTTAAACAATTATCCATGGTTAGATGGAATCGTTGCATAAAAGCAATATCACATATTGCTTTTGTAACAAAAATAAAAGTATCTCTTTTATAAAAAAAAAAGTTCAGTTAAACATGGGTTTGAAGTGCTTAATCCTCATTTTGCAAACCTTGCACACTGAAGCTCATGTCAAGCTCGGTCTTCTGGGCATTTGGTAAATAGAGCCCTATAAAATCGGCAAATCATTATAAACACGGAACTGGCCGACATTTTACATACAAGTTTCTTTGGTTTTTCTCTCTCTCTCGCTCTCTTTCTCTCCTGGAATGAAAAGTACGTATCTATTGGGAAAATGCTCCAAGGGGGGTCACTAATCATGCCCGCCCCCCTACCCATGAACAGATGAATAAATTTGGTGACTTGACAGTAGTGGGCGTGGTTCAATTCCCAGTTAATTGGTGACTTGATGTAAATGTATGCAGTGACCTGAGCAGCACAGTGGAACAGTGGTTAACGCTGTCACCCCACAATAAGGGCACAGTTCGATTCCTGGTAGGGGCACCTGAACATATCTAAGTTAATTGATTAATTGTTGATGAGTAATGGACTGGGCTACCGCAAGGAACACCAATATTCCCCCCCCCCCATGTCCTAGACCGGACCAGACCATACTAGATGGGTGACGGCACCCCTGTAGAGACTAGACCAGACCAGACCAGATTAGATGAGACACCGGATGAGTCCAAATCTCGACCGACGGGGCTGGTTTAATCTCTTTCCTCCATTATTGTAGTTTCCGCCTTGTTTTAGTGCTCAAACAACTTTTTAGACTGTTAAGGCCTCAAAGAAAAAGAAGGAAGGTCTTGGTGAAATCTTTGAAAGTAGCCACCTTTGAACTAAAAACAGTTTAACTTGTAGTGGAAAGATTTGAACTTTTTATATCTTCAATGAACAAAATATAAAGCTTTAGCTTTTTACATTTGAGTCTGCAGCACATTTATAGGCCCACCAGTGACATGAAACAGAGGCCCGGTTGAGACCTAGCATTAACATTTGTGTGAGGTGATCCCGTTACAAATGGATGGCTCTAAATGTGGCTGTGATTGCATCCAAGTCATATTGAGAAGGCATTTTCGACCTTAACACCAAATGCGGTCATATGCTGCAAGAATTAATTTCATAATGTAACAACAATATTTTACTATTTCAATGAAGCATATTGATTTGTTTAACCTTGTTGACTTGACTTGTGACTGTAACTTTTACTCGCTCACTCTCAAACACACAAAAACATTCACAACAGACTTGTCACAGTAGGGCTGGCGAAAACAACACTTTATTTATTTGCACTTAGAGCTGGGAAGTGAGATAGTAAAATTTGGGACAATAAGATGACTGAATCTCAAGTGGTCACTTGAGACATATGCAAACAATTTCCAGTGCCAGGTATGAACTGATATATTTGAACTACTCGTAATGGGATCACTGAAGGCACGTGCTAATGCAAAGTCTGACTAGACAAAGATATTTCCATCTGCTCACTGACGCAGCTTGCAGTCGGTGTGGATATCATTAATTGATCTGCTGGCATCTGTTAGTACAGCAGGTCTACCTGGAACACAGTGGGTTACAATTATGTAAGTATCAGCAATGGATCACTCTTCATAGTAGTCCATTAAAAATACTTTAATCTGCCCCAAGAGCTGCCCAGCAGATTTGTTTGGGTCATTTTAATTAGCATTGATTGTCTTGACCTTGAATAGACACCAGTTAGTGTATAAATGGAAGGATGGTTTTTCTGTTCATAATGGTAAAATAGGAATTTTTTTGGAGTCTCATCCAATTCCTCAGAATTGGAGCAAAAACGTCTAACGTTAATGGAGCGATTGTTTGTTGAACCACCCAGCAGTTATTATTGATGAGGATGAACACTGAAAACTTGCAGGGTCACAAGAGCAGTAGCTTTCTCGTATGCAACTTTCTGGTAAAGTGTCACATGAAAACTGCAGGCTTACGGCACCAACCATATACAACACAGAGGCAACCTTTTCACTTCTCACTTTTTTGTATGAATGTGAAGTTGTAGGTAGGAAAGTTTGGAAGGTCATATTTGTGAATGTGTCCATGGGATTTTGAACCCTCATAGTATTTTTATTTATTAATTAGTTAGTTAATTAATTTTTTTTGCTGCCACCCACATAACTGAATTAATTTTGTAAAATATATTATTGTTTTTTTTGTATCAAACTGCATGGAGTTTGCATTGGAAGGGTTAGGGTTCTTGTTGCTGCTGTGGGTGAACAGCTCATGCAGTTGCCCCATTAGACTGTCTGGTAGGTAGTACACCATCCATCCATCATTACTGGGGAGGAGTGAGATGCGGAGTGAGATGGGCTTAACTCAGAAAGAAATGCCAGAGACATTGATATGCGACAAAGCTGTTACTGTCCCCCCAGATTTTGAGAAATGTACACACATGCACAAACATACATACGAAGAGCTGTGTTAATGGATTTACATACGTAAATCCATTAACACTAACCACGCTGTTAAATATTCCCTTGGCTGAGGCTAGTAACAAACTGGGACTTGGGATGGGTTCCACTTAAGACGTCACCTCTGAGCCCAGCTACCTGCTCGGGTCTCATGTTCAGTTATCTGATGTCTAGAAAAAAAAAACAGCAAACGAACAAAAAACCTGTTTTAGTAAATTGGGATTTTTCTTGAGCAACTGAAATAGCCTTTATGCTACCACTAATGCTGGTCAACTTTGGCTGTGAACAATAACCACAATGGAATTTTTTTGCCAGCTGCTCTTACTTTGTCTTATGCTCTCAATCTTTATCCATTTTCCTAAGTGTAGTCAGGCTGTCAATGTAAAAAAATATTGTTTAAATTCCAATAACACTAAGTGCTATTCCATCTCTGCTTTTTGATTTTGGGTGGTTTTATAGCACATTGATTTGTGCTGGGATTACTTGCAAAGGCATGGCACCCGAGGAACTGTTTAGCAGGCAAAGAGATTGGCATCTTAAATCTTGAAAATGCCCATTTAAAAAGGTCTTCATTCAAACTGTATTCAGGAGAGTAAAATAGGCAGCTTATGTATACACAAGTGAACTGTATTTCATGTACAGTTATGCATTATGTAACAAATTATAGATTTTTTATTTTTTTTCCCCCCACAAAGTAACCGCTGTGCGTAAATATTTAGAGTGCTTAGCTGTTAATAGACTTGGTTTTGATCGGATAGTACTGGGGGAATACTGGTTGCTACTTACTGGAAAGCTTCAAAAAAGGCACATGCCAAATTGTGCTCTTGTTCCAAAATAAGACAAGAGGACCTACAGGGGGCTTCCTTTGATGCTTTCTTAGAGCTTGGCAACACCATGTAACTCCGCCTATCTCAGACATAGCCAGCTTTCTGACCTGTGTTCACTTGCTATGCTGCCAAAAACTTTGAACCACTTTCTGTGAAAACCATGGATCTCTTCATTTGAGTGTCAGGCTGCTGATTTTAAAATGAACTGATGGTACTTGGTTTCTTCTGGCACACCCATCTATTCCTTCACCATTTACTGCTCACTCTGATTCACTGAATGCATGCTTACTCGTATGCTGACAGTGCAAATGGTGTGTGTGTGTGTGTGTGTGTGTGTGTGTAGGAAAGAGGGAGGGGCATTTCCTTTTTAATGCATCTGCTCTGCTCAGTGATTCTCCAAGCTCACACATTTATTCAGTCTCTTCTCTCTGTTTCTTTCTTACCTCGTGTTACCATTCCTGTTCTCTTTGGGTTTGTTTGTTTGTTTTTTTGTCAAATTTTGGTCTTTTCATATTTTTTTTTCTTTCTCGTGTCAGACATACTTGCTCTTCTCACTTGGACACATAATCTTTATCGCACAGGATCTCACATCCACTAGTCTCATATCATTCCACATCTTCCTCTTCTTCTTTCCTCTTGCTGTTATTTTCCTCAATCTCTTGGATTTTGGCTCCTTCTGCTGCATCACAGCCACTGTATTCTGCCTTTTCTCCCTGGTTCTGTTCACTGCGTCAGGAGTCAGCAGCAGACTGAGGTGGGTGTTTTAAAGAACATCATCGTTAGGTCTGAGTCTCCATCTCTCACTCTCTCTCTCTCTCTCTCTCTCTCTCTCTCTCTTTTTCTCTCCCTCCCTCTCTTGCTCTTTCTAACCCCTCTCCTCACTTTGCTCTGTCATTGAGAGTCGGGATGACCATGCTTGTATGTTCCTACATGGTAGTGGAGACTGTATCTATGCAGCAGCATTTAACATTGTCACACACTATGCTAGCAGGGTAGCATATCTACCTCTCCAGATCTCCCTGAACATTCCCGGCTGTCAGTGCACTTGATAGTGCCGCTGCTGCATTGAAAACTGTCTTTGCATACCTTATTATACTGGCATGTATTTGGCACTCTCTTGTCTGTCTCCACTCCATTACTCTCCTCTGTCTGAATGTCTGTCATGTTTTATTCATGCCCTGTCCTTTTGAATTCCTGCCAGAGACTTGAATGTGCTGTAGGATTTATAAAGGACTACCTTAAAATAGCCAGGCTAAAGCACATAGGTGGAGGCTCACAAAAAAAAAATTAACACACGTCCATTCACGCAGGAGGTTTGATTTTTTTTTTTTTTTTTTTTTTTTTTTTCCACCTTACCTGCACCAATGCAGCTGCAGTTCCATCTGTTGCAGTTGCCACAGTCAGAAACACCCTAATACAAGACTTAGCTGCACCTTTTTGTTGTGCTGTATGTTACTGACACTTCTGACTTTTATGTTTGCCTGGCTGAATGTCTTATCATGTCATTTAATAGTTTGTGTGTGGGTGTTCATGATAGGTGATCCTTATGGGCCAATATATTTGTGTGTGTGTTACTTTGTGTCTTTGTGTGTATTTTTGCATACTGTATATTTTCCTGCCCAACTATGGGCTCTGGTCCAAGAGAAAAGCAGGCTGCAGGGGTTCAGTTTGGTGCAGTAAGCTGTTGAATGCTCTGGAAGAAGCAGAGAAAGGCAGATTCTTTTGCTGGTGTGTCCTTTTACTTGGCTGGTACATTTATATTATGAAGAAGGCTGGCTTTTTCTCAATTGCCTGCATTAAATTGATCCTTGAAAGTTCTATTATGAATCTAGCCTAATCTATAGGGTTTAAATGTTTATTACCAAACGGACACTGGTATTATAGTGCTAGAATAGTTAGTTTTCTCATTAGCTTGTATTCGTTACCTTGTACTTCATTCAGAAGCACCAATAATACAACAGTATGTCACAGTATGCTGCATCAGGAATGGCTGATTAATGATGAATTTCAGATATTTTAATAGGATTTCATTCCTCATACTTGTTATAACAAACAAACAGGATGCAGCTTTTAACAAAAGTTAAGAACTAGATTATTCTTCAGTCATGATACCAAAATTTTTGTATTAAGTACCTACACCAATACTCACAATACCAATTTTAGTAATGCAGTAAAAAAATACACATTCTCACACAATGATGATATTCATTTATGAAATTGAGGTTATATTTAATTGGATTGAACTGTTGTCATTTTAGCCTACTGAAATTGTGTGCACTTAGCCTAACTAAGCTAACAGGTAGCATTTCACAACATCAAAATTTTTATGACATGTTACTGATAGAAAGGCAGTTCTACTCATTTCCTCCTATGACTTGGTTTACTTTTGGTTTCACTAATGCCCTATCTTCAGCCCTAGTCCTTGGCGTTGGTGATCCAAGTCAACTATAAAACATCTACAGAGTCCAGTAATTGTGGGTCTTTCTTCTCCACAGGCAGCATCCTTCAGAGTATCGCTGGATAATATGGCCAAAATTGATATTGCAATTTTTTCTTTATTTCTGTTGATACACTACAATTCAAAAATTGATGTTAACACTTAGAATGTTCATAATGGTGGTCTCCAACTACAAACTTCAGAAAAATTTGTTTGCCATGTCTACGAAACCTTCTCCTATAAAAGTATATGATATTGTAGACAGAAAAACAGTACATGTTAATCACTGTTCAGCTTTTATTTCTATTCAGCCTTCTTAAACAAACAAGAAACATGAAATCAATGTCAAATGAAGAAAAACCTTGGCTAGAATATGAACAGTCCTTCGATTTTTGCGATCAGAATACAGAGAAACAGAGTGCGCAACAATAAAAATACAAGGACAGACTAGCATAAACTTCTATGCATTTATAAACTCTCAGATTATTCTGTGGCAGTGAACTGCTTCAGATGATGGCCAGATTTGATGTGTTCCTTCTGCGAGTTGGCTCCTTCCCAGCATATTTTGCAACACACTGAAACCTGAAGTTTATCTGAGATTTGATAATCAAACCGCTCCACTGAATTAGTCTTTTCCTATCAACTGTTCAGTTTACTTTATTGTGACTTGTGGAAGCTCATTTCACAGCACCAATGTAGACTCTTTTTGCTCAGTTTGAATAAAATGAAGTGACACCAGCACTCTGTAATGAGCACCAGTCAGTGACAGGTAAATATCAGAAATGTGTTAAGACAGATTGTGTCACAGTTGCAGGATAAGGCTGTCCCATTTTGAAGGCACTTTCAAAAGTGGCCAAGAAAAATGTCCTCCTTTTCCGGGGCAACAAACACTCCAAAATGATCCTTTACATCTTGAGTTCTTACCAAAAAAGAAAGCGGCATGTTGTCAGGTTGTGTACGCAACGCCAGAATTGGTACACAGCTCTTGTCTACAATGGCCACAAGGTAAAAGCAATGTTTCAGCAGCATAATCCTGAGAACACTCTGCCTGTGTTTGGTGTGCATGACGTGTGCTTTTGCTGACCTGCTGCGAAGAAGAATCCATGTGTCTTCGCACCGGCTGTGCTCTGCTGCATGCTGCTACTACCAGTTTTATCTTTATACATAGAGTTGGCAGGCAACTTTAATGTGGGATTTCTTTTTATTTTATAATTTTATAATCATTTTGGCTAAATATTTTTTTAAAAATATCACCAAAATCCCTCTTTCCACATGATGCTGCTGAACTGGTATGGTCTGTTATTCAGATTTAGTATTGACAGCCAAAGAAGCTCCCATGCTGCACAGGCAGTGTTTCTGCTTGAACCAGCTAGCATGGGTGCCAAGCTCAGTGAGTTCTTGGCTTTACAGTGAGAGCTGCAAGTTGCCATTATCTGCAGTACATTCATAAAGGATTTTCAGTGTTTGTAGCTTGGGGTTCTGAATTCTCCAACGGAGGTGTTTCCTAATTTGAGCTCGATAATTATCATCTGCATTAGAGACTTTGTGACCTGTCTGGCTTCATTTCTCCTTTTTTGGATCTTTATGGAGACAAATCCATTTTTGCATCTTCAAATTAACGCATGAGTGAGATAAGTGTGATATCAGTCATATCAAACATCACAGGTCAAATAGCGCAGTACAAAATTTCACACGTTCAAGCTACTTTTAGATGGGACAAGTCTGTGGTGCTGTTTTTCCTCTGGATGTTTTTTCTGATGTTCTTTGATCTTACGAAGAGTCATGGTACAATTGGTACAGTGCAAGTTTCAAAGTTTGTTTTTATGGACTTACGTTTATGTAATGTGTATGTGTCCTTTGTGTCCAGATCACGTTAATCATGGTATACTGCAACACTTAATAGACAGTCCATGTGAATTACAGCAACAATATTGCAAGTGTGAATAATGATTTATTCTACACTCTTGTGGTTGATGTTTTTTTTTTTTCGTGACTTTTGAGATGTTGTTTGTGATGGCTGAGTTATTGGGGTCATGTCTGTATTTGCTGTAAATGCTGAAGATTGATTAGAAAGCCTATGTCTGCAGTCTGATGACTGGGTTTTTTTTTATTTTTCTTATTTGTACATTCCCAACTTAGCATTAATCACTGATGTCTCCTACATTGTATTAACTGTTTATTTTATGCCATCATGATACACTTAAGGCCAACACTCTTGGTTTAGGTCAGTGTAATGTGCACATATAAATTTTGTGTGTATGCTCTGTCTCTCAGTCTTTGGGACATTAGGGGAAGTTGTAGGAGAGCAGATGCTTTGGATGGTGTCACTGCATGGTCACCCAGATTTAGGCTATTCTCTCTGTCTGGTTTGTTCAAGGGCCCGACAGTTTGCCACAGCCAATGTGGGTTGCACCAGCTGCTAACTGAAAAAGGGTTTATGGCCCATCTCCAAGAGGTAGATACAGAGTACATAGCACAGGAAAAGAGGTTGAGAGAAACCCAAGGTCATTGATTCTCAGTCGCTAAGTATGAAATGAGTGAACACATAACTAATAAGATCAAGCAAACTTGCCGTTTTGAAATAACAAAAAAACCCCACAAATAAATTAATCAAATCCCTCTGTTGAGGTGTGTGCTGTAGTGAGAGCAGAGGGCTTACTGGGCAAACAGCTCTCAGACCAAGTGGGAAATGGTGAAAATAGATTGATGGAAAGAGGAATGCAGGGGGAAAAAGAGCGCTTGGAGAAGAGACAAACTTGACAGTAGGCATATTATTTGTCAAAACTTGTCAAATGGACCCATAGAAGCTTTTCTGCAATATCAGGATTATGTATGATTATGGATTATGTATTACAATTTGGAGCTCGGGCACATGGGTCATGTTGTCAATTTGATGGTTGCTATGATGATAGCAGGCTCAATGATAGAAGGCATAGTGTGCACACATTAATATTTGTTTATTTTTTCACTGCAAAGTAGCACATTTTAGAGAGTAACAGTGCAATAACATTAAGCATACTCACTTTTCTACATTTCTGTCAGCAATGACAGAAATTGTTTGTAAAAAAAAAAATGGATCACGCTACATCATGAATGTAATTCACTAAATACCATGTAAAATGAGCTACATAACTCTGACGTTGCAGAGGCAGAATGATATGTACAGGGATGGGGTATTTGAAACAGGTTGAAAGACAGATGGACAGCACTGTAGGAGGCAGAGAGACTGTCTACTGTTGACACAGAAACACTATTGATATTTATATACTGAAAAAGATGAAGACAAATGAAAGCTTTGGCGTGAAACAGGACTTCAATTGAACGAAATAAACATATGGCAGATCAAGCCTAATGATGCTGTATGTTATCTGTAAATGTGCCTAAGATGAGTTTTGAGCAGGTTATCAGATGATAAACTAAATTTATGTCTTGATTAAATAAAAAAAATCTTACGGTATGGTGTAATTGTGATATCAATATGAACATTATAAAATACAAAGACTGCCAAGAATGTCCACAACAGATTTCTGTATATACAAACTTCATAAAAAGTGGTTTTGCCAACTTTATGAAACTTAAATATAATATTTTAGATATTAAAATGTTTTGTTTTCAACCTTCATATACAAACAAGAAACATGACATCACAATCAAATATTTCTAAGTATTAATATCTTTAATCTACAACTGCAAAATAGGCTGATTAGCTTATTTTTGTGTAAAGAGATTGTAGCAAAAGTGTTTCAGCCATGATAAAGAATATGAAAAGAGACGGGCTGGCTTAAACTTTTATGGTGTCTGATCTTCAAAATCTCAGATTTTTTCTGTGGAGGTAAACTGCATCAGATGGCAGCCATATCTGATGTGTTCCCCTTGCTTGTCGGCTCCTCTCCAGCACATTAACAGCAAATTGAAACCTGAAGTTTATCTGATCTTCAATAATCAAACCACTCAACTGAATTAGTCTTTTCCTATCAATTGTTCAATTTACTTTATTGTGACTTGTGGAAGCTCATTAGGTTGTATTTGTATCCTAATCAGTGGTAAACATTTCACAGCACCAGTGTAGACTCTTTTTGCTCAGTTTGAATAAAATGAAGCGACTTGATATCAGAAATTAGTTAAAACATACTGTGTCACAGTTGCAGAATAATCTGAGTTTATCTGATCTTCAATAGTGAAACCTATTATAATTTGGGATTTTTGGAAGCTCTTTCAATCATATTTGTATTGCATGAATAACTGAAATCACAAGATTTCTTTGAAAAAGAATTTATCGATTTCATTGTCTTCTCATTTTCTGGTGACTGATTGAGTCATGAAATGTGACAAGCTGCCAAAGTTCTTCTCGGATAAATGGTTTCTAAGTGTAAAATGAAAATTAAGTCGATTTTTTTTTTTTTCTTTTTCACTTCTTCTTTTTTAGAACCGAATTGTGTTTTGTCTACCGGGACTTGTATAGCATGCCTGTTGCAATTGAACAAAAATGTTTTTCAGAAATGAACAGTGTTTTTAACCAAATGAATCTCTCCATTCAAATAGTCATTATAGTTACAAGCACAGTGAAATAATAGAATAAAAACTACTGACATGAAGCAAACGCAATCCTGCCCATTCTTTGCTGTTAGACTTGCAGGTTACCTAGGTTAATGCAACAGTGCAGATGTCAAATTGATTGGACACCTGCACACATTGCACTGGCACACAGGATCAGAACAAGTGCTATTAACTTACCACACATAGAAGCATTGACTGTAGCTGCTGTTGCCTCTGGGACACAGAAATCTATCGGAAAACAAACACTTGAATCTTTGCTGTTATCGTCTGTGACACAGGCTATGGGCAGGCCAGCAGCATACATGTGGACATGAAGAAGTAGCATGATGTTAACCCTTTATGCTTCAGGAAATCCTGGCGCTGTTCTCATGCTTGACCATGCAAGTACTAAAGGTTAGTGTAGGTTGTGTGATGTAATGTGTGTATTTGTGTTTGTACTGGAAAATGAAGAGGGCGATGGACAATTGGTGTCAATCTTTCCTTTGTCTTCCTATAGAAACTCAACTAGCTAGAATTTTATAGCATGCTTGGATGAATCCATACGCTACCACGCAGTTATTGTGTGGACACTTACATATAGCCATTAAGTTTGTCCTATTTTCAATTGAAGTCTATATATATCTTTTGTATGGTTGCTGCTCTTCAGCTCCCCTGTTGTTATTTAGAATCTGTTGGATGGAAATTCTGTGCTTTCATAACACATCAAAACAAACCAGTGACCGGCTGCTTGAGATCTCTCTGCTATGAGATTGGTGTTTACAATAAACCTATTCAGTCGTAGTACACTGCATGTACCGTAACCTTATCAAGCGATTATTGTAGTGCCCACTGGAGTTGCACAAATAAGTAAATAATGTATGCAACCTGGAGACACTATAAGTAGTAGTGTGTTTAAATAAAAATGTAGCTGAATTAGTGTCCTGAGGTGATATTAGTGTATGTCTACTTGTACTGATCTGTCTTTGTGAGGACCAGGTTTGAGTTACAGACCCTGCTGAGAATTTTTTTTTTTTTAAAGGTATGGATTCATAGCCAGTTCTAATGGCTTCAAAAGGTCAAGACTTGCTTTTAGGGTTAGGGGCTAGGGACATAGTGTCAATAAATGTCCTCACAATAACAAAACTGTGCATGTGACTTAAACAGGATATAATGCTGCAGACTGTCATTGTCTCACAGCTGATAACCACTGTAAAGGCCGCAACCTCCACAAACTGCAATTTAAGCGGCTGATAAACACGCTAACTGTGATCACTGCAAAGTGGTTTTTCCCTTAACAAGAAAAGTTCAATGGGATTCATTGTCATTTTGATGGGTTTGATTGAGCCATTGATTCATGATGATGCAACGAAGTGAAAGTTAATTTTATTACTACAGGCACAGAAATTCACTTAGATTCAAGGATGAGTTGATCAGAATTTGGTGGAATGAAAGATGAAGGTCACTGTGACCTCAGAAAACATATTTTTTACCATAATAAGATTGTTAGGCGTTTGATTGCTTTTGGGGCAAACTGTAGAAGGGATATGGCAGCTTACCTTGGCACAGGATCATTTCTGATATTGATCCCAGATGACACCAAATTTAGGAATTTTCAAATCTGACACTTCATAGGTATAAACTGATGTACCTGGCAAAGTGTCTACATTTCTATAGCTTAATATATTTAATATTTTTATTTAAAATCAGATGTCAGACCAATGTAACAGTTGGACCAGTTGGAAGAAATTCATTATTTTTTTCACAGCTCATGAAACATCTTCCCCTTATAAACGATGGCATCAGCTAGATATGAGGTTAAGTTATTTTACAAAATCTAAATAAAAATTTTACGCCTATACAGAACTCGGTGGCTATAAATTTACCAACACACAAAGCGGCTCAATCTAATCAGTATACAAAAAATTTGACTGAATGCATGTTGTCACATGTACAGTATGCCCTTGGTGTGACTGAGTGTATTGGTCATCCTTGTCAACATTACCACACGGAGTGGGCAACACAGCATGGGCTGAAGAGTGTGGTCAAGTGGGTGGCTGTGCTGTATGTGTAATTTGCCAGTTTGTCATCATTTCACTTTAATTGTGTGAAGTATTGACAGCCAACATACAAGATTCTTTGGTACAGTGGCCAGAAGAGGAAACCTGTGACTTGTTTAAATCTTGGTTTATTTTGAACTGCTTTGTTTTTCTTTTTTTCTAATATGTATCTAAATAAACAAATTTCATAGGCCATTGGGGGCTAACAGATTAGAGTAATTATTCCTCTAATAAAGTTCAATCAGAAACCTCATAATTCAGTCAATGCATGACTTAATTAATGTGTCTCTTTCATCTCCTTGGATTTGTCTATATAAGTGTTTCTTATATATTCAGATAGACGTCAAATGCTGTGAACAGGAATGGAATTAAGCAGACAAGATTAAGACCTAGATCTCAGAAATGTGGAGAGAAAGTATGAAAGGGAGACGCTGACAATCAACAAAACTTTCCAGTCAGGGGATGTTGTGATGATAAAATCAGCATCTTGAATTTCAAACTTGAAACCTTGAGATCAGAGATGGGTGTTGGTGTTGCTGATGCTGAGTGGAGGCTAGACATCACAGCTGTCAGAGGGGGTGTCTTCCTTCCTGTGCTATGCCCGACCTTACTAACACCATGTCAAGACTTGAAATGTAATGTGTGAAAGCACATTTGCAGCAGGATGAAATGGAAAAAATAAGTGTGAGATAATGCCACCAAACAACACCTCTCTGTTACACTTTGTAGTTAAGAGGACACAGAGGAATAGGAAAAGTTTGCCTTATTGAAGCAAAGAGACCATCACATTACTACACCAAGACATGGACCAAACAAATTTACTTGCAGTTGTATTGAGTGATGCTTCCAAATAAACAGCATTGTCTGTACTTCCAAGTTTACTGTTACAGTAAGCTTAATATAAGGCAGAATATTTGTTTTCTGATCACGTTTTGTGACAGCCATATTTGAATGGAGGGTTTTTACCAACATGTGTCCAGCATAACCATCAAAGATAAGAAAATGGAGGTTTTTAGAAAAGGTTTCAAATGGAGACCTACGTGAGAGAAGTGATGCGTAAATGGCTGTTTTCAGCCACAGTGCCTCACTGGATCAGACTGCTTTTGAGTGCTTTCTCAGCATTTTCCCTAAGAAACTTTGCTGCAGTTTTCATTTCACTCTCTCCACTTTCTTTGCCCCAAAGTTTTTCTCCCCAATCCTTTATATCGGTTGGTAGCTGCTGCGGGCTTCTTCCAGGGTCAATCAGACTCTGTTCAAAGAGCCAGCAACCATTTGCTGCATTTTTGCCAGATTTCAAGAGGAACTCTACCATAGTCTCAGTAGTTTCTCTGATAGTTAGAAACAGCATCTGTCAGAGGAACAAGGCAACACCCTGAGGGAACAGATTGAATCTTGTGTAGATGGAAAATAAAATAATAGAGATATCATGGGCTTGTATATGAGGACATAAGGCTGGTTCATAAAAAAAAAAATAAATAAAATCTTGTATTATTGAACAATCTATATAAGTGATTAGATCAGTGTAAATGTACAAATAGAAAAGCAGCAGCAAAAGGTGAGAATGGAAGGTCTCATCTTATGCTACAATTGCTCTCTGCCCATCTGCACAGACTCCAAGGAATGCCTAGCTGACAACACAAAAGCTTAATGCAACAGATAGCTTAAACACCACCACTGACTATAATGTGTGTGTTTATAGTTATTGTTGCATCAACCCAATAACATTCCTGTGAAATATAGTACACATCCCCTTCAGATATGGAGCTGGGTAGGCTTACTACTTTCACAGGCTTAGTTTTTGAGTCAAGCTGTGACTGTTTGGCAGTAACAAAACATCAGAGGCCTATTTTCTAACCAGGTCATTCCAGAACCTTTAGTTCAGAAACATGAAATCGCCACTCCATCCTGATAAAACTGATGGCAGAATCAAGTTGGAAAAAATATTGGTGCTTAGCCTGGTTACAGCAGTGAAATGCCAGGTATTTAGGTCTTGTATATCTGATGTAGACAGAAATATTGTAATTGGCTGTAAATTAAGACGCATAGTAAAGTTACCGGATAAGTTGCACCAAATTAAACTAGTGGCATTATGCAGTTTTCACTTATCTACTGCTGTCCTCCCTAATGACTGTCTGGATTTAGATGTATTGATCGCTTCTGCCACTCTGTGTTCCTCTGCCCAGCTTTGTTTTTGCCAACCTAATGGTTTCTGCTCACCTATGCAGAACTAAAAAGTGAACTGTTCAGCACAACCTGCCCATGCCCATGTGTCATGAGATGTTCAGTGATGCAGATAGCACTGGTATGTATTACCTCAACAATGTAAAAAAAAAAAAATGGTAAGTTATGCTTCATGAAATGATAACTCCTGAAATGCTAAACATGGACAAAGTCATTCATGTAGTGGGAGGAATTTAGCAGCTATGCTGAAGTCACTTTACGATAACAAAATGTAACATCTCTGTTGCAAGAAAGGTTAAGGGTGTGAAGTTCATTTGAACATATTGCTGTTATAAAGTGCATGTTGGGTGCGGTCTAAAACCTCAACAGGTTAATTGGTTTAAGCATATAGAAAAAGGTCAGCCTAACAAAAGGACCTAGCCTAAACCACAGTCTTTGTCAAATAGTGAAATACCACTATTTCTACCACTACCAAATACCATGTGCCATTTTGAAGAATATGAAACCAGCATGAGAGAAAAACACTTCTTCAAATCACACCTGCTTCTCCATAAAGACAGTGAATATTACATTGTCTTTATTGGTCTGTGGCATGAAGAGGGAGAACTAGGATGCAACTAGAATGAAAAGAAAGATGGTTTCATATTTCTACTGCAGTGTGCTGCTCGGTGCTCTTGGTTCACTGCAGCATGTTGTCTCCCTGCAGTGCTCACAAAGGCTTCATTTCGCCTTCATAGGCCCGAGTCACTTTTACAGTCCCATTTCAACCAGTTTGTAATATTTAATTAATTCCCTTTGTTTTGAATATCATTTTTGTATTTCCAGGTGGTCAGTAAATTATTTAATTTTGGGAATGGAATACAAGTCAGCAGAAGAGCAGAAACTAAATGTTGGCCAAGGGCACAGAGGGTGCTGATTCATGTTCTTCATGTTCTCAGTGATGCAGGCATCCTAAGACCATACATCTTGTACCGTATACTTGCCAAGTAAACGGAGATATGTGCTCGACTTACAGGCCATACTTCTCATATCTTTTTCATTCAAAAGCAAGAGACATGCGTATTAGTTCTTCAGTGTATATTGCCTAGCACGAGACCTTTACTGCTAGACTGTAATCCATGTAGACTCCATTATGACAGCAGATGATAGACATGGCTTAAAGTTTGATTATAATATGTGGCAAAACCCTGTGTGTAAAACATCTGCAGCTGTCCTAGAATTTAATGATATCTGACAGCAGAGCTCTCAGTTGCACTTTTAACTTCTTTTAAGTGGGGGGTGGGGCTTGTATCAGAACTTTGCTGTATAAATAGGCTATTTATGCAAATTGCTGTTAGCTTTTTTTTTTTCCCTCTGCTGGCAGTCAGTGACCTGTACAGCTTCTGTAATCAAGGGCCCTCCACAGCTTAACAGAGAGGGAGACCATTTATAAAACCACAAACTGTCTCTGATGAGAGAGGAAAGGCAGTACACTGACATGGTTTCAAATCTTTACATGGTTTGGGCTTTGATCCTTTGATGATTGTCATTGTAAAATAGAGGAGATTCCGTCTGAATCCTCTTTGTAGCCTGACGGAGAACACAGCTAGCTTTTCTCCCTCTCTGCCTGAATGAACTCACATGTAGGAGATCCCCGGCAGTTCTCGTCTGTTAGCCTGTCTCCCTCTTCCGCAGCCATCTGCTCGGGTCCATGTGTGTTTTCTGCAGCTGCCAACATACTACACAACACTGTGCTGTGCTTTGCAGGCCAGCACTGGCTGCCTGCTCGCATTGCTCACGTAAGCCCTGTCTCGAGAGGGAATTCACTAAGGCTGGGTGTAGGTGGATTTATGGAGAGAGAGTATGAAGAACAACCTTTTGTGACTCAATTTTGCATTTTGTTCCGAAGTGACTCAGGTGTATGAGACAAGTTGAACAAAGCTATGGAGATTTTCATTTTTCCATGACAGTTGGTCCGAGAAAACATGGCACCACCACTCCCATTGTAGCTAATCTTTGCTGTTGGACCAGTGCCGCCTCCTCCTTTCTAGCTTGCCTAATGGTCATTATATATTTTATTTTGTAATCTGAATTTATTTTTGAAGGTGATACTGAAATAAAATAATGTACTGAAATTTACACTACATTTACGCATGTGAGCAATGATTTATCAAAAATTGTACATTTGGATTTTGGAATACACTATGCCATACTGTATACAGCTGCACAATTCAAACATTGTCAGTTTAGTACTCTGTTTAATATAGCAGATAAGTTCAACACAATTTGGAACCACTGCTTTTTCCAAGTATAAGCAAACAAATAATAATTTAGATTAAAAGTCAAAATATGATTTACGTCACTAGAGAAACATCTGTATAAAGCTTCTGGGTCTAATGACAATGTGATAATCCTCATCAGTGCCAAATGATTAAGCAAAATGATCCTAATTATTTTATCTGATTAAGATATTGGTTGTTTTTTGCCAGTCTAGACAAACAACCATTCACAATCACAGTCAGGCAGTTTTAGACTCACCAATAACCTGACAGAAAATGTGCTTTTAATTTATAATTAATACTTGGAGGGAGAACAGGCAAACTCCACATAGGAAAGCCCCTGTCCCGTGTTTTCGACCGTGAAAACCACCTACATGTAAACATACACAAGTCTTCCTGTGCCAGGCTGTTTGAATCAACAAACACATGAATCCCCACTGATGTGGGCGTGTGTGCTGCAGGCCACTGATGAGAGGGTATTGTACAGACCAGGAAGTCCATTTTGGAGGGTCATCCTAACTGTAACTGTAAAGTGTTATCATATTCTTTGCTTTCTTTTTCATTCGTTTACATCCAGATGTAAACAGTAGGACACAGGATGATTGATGATTTTCTGTGTTCTTCCTCTCTTTCTCTCGCTGTCTGCAGTTTTAATCTGCGAAGTGCACCTTGGTCCATTAGTGCAGTAAATCTGAGCTCTCTAAGTTGAGCCAGGATGATTTTGTAGTGTACCGCATTGCTGCAGTCAGCAGCAGCATCCTCTCAAACTGCAGCTCACTATAGGTGTCTCTTTGGGACTGGTGCATTGCTCTACAATATGCTGCGGCCACTCTTCAGGTGTAGATGCAAATTTTATTTGCAGTAAAGAGAATAAAACAGCTGATGACCAACTACATTAAACAAAAGAAGGGGCAAACCTCAAGTTGGCATGTGGTAGTTCTTTAATTAATGGAACTGTACATTAATTGGACAGGTCAGGTTCCAGTGTCACTATAAATAGGAATAGGTTTCATTGTCGGATATTGTTTTTGTGAAGTAATATAGCTGGTGTTTCCATAACTTGCAATTTGGGGTGTTGACCACTCACTCCCAGGTTTATGTGCTTATTGTGTAGGTGAATTTTTTTGTGTCTGATACATTAAAGCTGCTGATGTCTTTTAAGTCTTTAATTGGGATTGGTATCACAGCTTTGCTGTGTAAAACTTAGCTACTTGTATTGTCTCCCTCAATGGTTTTCTTTTTATACTGTTAGTGGTGCTGTCAATCAAGCAACTTTTGCTTGTGAATTAGGTAAGTTGTCACGATGAACCAAGCTTGTGACCTCAATTAGTGTAAAGTTACTGTTATTGTGAATTTATTGTGAAATTACTGTTATTTTACATTGTCCATGTCCTGCCTGCTCAATTTTCAGTTTTTTAAGTATTATTTTCAAATTTGTATTTTGTGTTGTATTTTACTTGAGATTCAAGCTTATTTCTAACAAATATGGTCACTCCCTTTCTGAAGGTTAATCATCTCTATGCTATACTGAAATCAATGGAATATAGTTCTTGCTCATATTTACATCAGAGTGTCATGATGATCTCATACATACATACATGCTGATTATGGTCAAATTGTCAAATCAAAAACTAAAGATGTTCAATTTGCTGGCAGATGAAGCAAAGGATTTTATGTCCAGGCCATTGCAAGGAATGGTGAGGAAACTCACAGAGGCATATAGGACACAGATGGTGTTGATAGGATGGTATCAGTCAAAATACCCTCATGGTTGTAAGAAGCTTTTAAGAAGAAATTATAGTTTCTTTAACCCCAGCCAGCCAGCCATGTCCACTAATCCATATCAGCAACAAATGATCCAGGACGACTTGGCTATGCTGTGTAGTAGATCTACTATCATGCCTTTTACCCATTAGGGTCATGCCATCTACATCACCAGAAAGCAGGGGTGACCTGTGTCCCATCCTGGCAAGATTGAAATGAAAGGGCAGAGAGCGTAAAATGAGCCCTTGGGAACATGGGACTCCTTATTTGCTGCTTGGAAAATTGATGGGAGGAGAAAGTCACCTTCATGTTACCAGTACAATCTTGGTTATGAGCCATGACTCTTGTGAGTGCAGCCACTAGTCAAACAGGGTAGCACAGGCTGCTCATCTTGCAGCTCTGTCAGACATAGATGCCAATCTCTCCACTGTTGCTCATTTTATTGCACACACCACACTAAAGTGGGCAAGAACATCTGCAGTGCCGCTGCCCTCCCTCCTCACCCATAGTGTTGATTTGAAATGTTCCAATGAGGTATTTAACTTGAACTCAATGTCACTGAAACCTGTGTATATCTACCCACCACCCAAACCCTCGCTGATGCCCACCCTTTTTTTTGTTCCAGCACTCTCTACAGCAGTGGTCTTCTTCTAGGGCAGACAGTTGAATTATTCATGGAATCGAGTCTCTCTTAGCAGTGTGGATCGACCACAGTTTTCTGTAATGCTAACATGCACAATATACAGCAGTGATGGGATAATGTATCAGTCTTTATCGTGGATTATTGTTTACTGCATTTTGTGTCCACTGGCTTTGTGCATTGATTTTTATTTTTAGGTGTTGATCATTTCAGGCTGGTATAAATATCCTTTACTGTGAATATGTTAAAATCCTAACTCACTGATGCTGGAAACTAGATTCTACATTTTCCTGATAGTTTATTCTTTCAGCTCGTCTGTAGAATGAGGCTATCACTCCATCTAGTGGTGAAAATTTGTAGCAGGTCTATGAAAGAGAAGATAGTGTCAAATGGACTCAATTGCCCTCAGTTTTTCATTAAATTACACTCGTGTGTAAAACAGACCAGAGCTAAAGTGACAAAGATTCAAATTTCATTCATGTCTTTGCTCATTTTATTTCTAAATCATTTGAAATAATGGTAGTCAGGAAAAAAAAAGTTGTGTAATTATTCCCTCGTGCACCTGACCTCGTCTGGAACATGTTGATTTTTAGCCAATACACTTGATCTTTTCATGGGTACTGCTCAGTCATGCTTAGCTTGTTTCTGTTGCCAGCAGTAAAATGGGCTTGTGCTCAGTATATATGTTTTATCCAGTCTACACAATCTGTCCCTATGATTTATAAGATCTGTCACTTAGGAGATTTAACTTGTAGAAATTATATCTTTGATACTTGACAGTTCTTGCCAGTGATTTCCGACAAATTCACTCAGCATAACAGCTAGCAACATATTTAATATCTTCTACCAAAATTTAAATTACAACAAACACTTGATAAACACCCTAAACAGTCAGGTTAGGATACCCCTGCAACATCTTAACAGCCATTTTATTTTATTTACAGAAACCATGTGAGAATGATTAACAGGATGGACAGTATATCTTCAATAGTTCTTCTGACCTTTTAACTGGTGTCACAAGTTAGAATTGGAGCGCTGGATATTTCTATAGTAGAGCATATAATGTAGCCATATATGCTGTAAAAGGTATAAAAACAGTACTTTGGTGGTCTAAGTGTGATTGCCCAACTATATCCCAAATGCAAGAAAACATTCAGGCTATATTGTTAAAGAGATAAAAAAATCCATCACTGACATGCATGTCGCTCTTTCTCTCCCTTGCTTTCCCTTCCAGAGGTTCTGATTAGGGATAGATTGTGCCCTGTGGTTCTGTTTGAAGTGCACCATCCTTGGCAGGCTGGCCACACCCCCTCCATCCTGCCTCCATGTATCCTGAATCTACCACAGACTCCCCTGCTCGCCTCTCCCTCCGACAGACTGGCTCACCTGGCATGATCTACAGGTGAGTTGATGGACATAAACCGTAAACACATCTATAACGGAAGACTGTAGTTTTGTATGTTCACGTGTCGATGCATTAAGTGGTTCGTGTTTATCATGTATATTTTTTTGTTAGAAAATCTTACACTATAATGTTTTACCAACATTTTGCGCTAAAGCCTCATCAGCTTGCATCATGAGAAAGCATCTGTTCCACCTCTTTTCAAGCTTTTCAGCTTTATGGCTGCATTACATATTGCCTCCAATTGTGGCCAGATGGGGTGTCTTTGGTGTCAGCTATGGGCTTGGTGATACTCAACTGAAACTATTGGACAGCTGTCTTCTATAGACTTGAGTAATATGCCAATGTGAGTGGGTTTTGATTTTAGACATGATATATTAGCCTGCTACAGTATCAACACAGCTCAGGATTTCCATGGTACTATTGAGCATCCAACACGGTTTCACAGTTTTTCTTTCAGCTTTCATGGCATCTTTTCTGTATTTACTTACAATAAATTATTAAAACATTGATTTTATAATACACATTGGCCCTCAGTATTGTTGATCTGTAATACATTAGAGGCTCCATGGATCTTTTTAAACTCCCTGTTATGGGCCAATTTTTGTTCATTCCCAAGCCATGCATGTGTGCGTGTCTTTTTATACAAATTTTTTTATGTCATTTCATAGACTGACATAAACTGTATTGTATATTTGAAATTACATTAAACATTTCATTGAAAGGGAATTTGTCTAATACTAAATTAGTGCAATGATCATAACTTATTTGTGACATATATTTCAAGAAAAAAAGTTTTCAGATGCTTTGCAATTCATATAAATTCATAAAATAATGAATACATTTTATAATCCACATTAGGTTCGATCAGAAAATGCTTCCATCAGTATAAATCCTGCGTAGACTCTGAGAGCAGATACCTTTCTGTAATGTAGATTCAGGAAGTCAGAATGGATGGTAAAAGATTTTTTCCTTTCAGACCACCCCAAAAAAACATCTCAAACATTTGCGATGTATTGATGCATTTGATGGTTTCAAATGTACACAAATGTGGACTCTCTTCACTTTTAATGCAGTGATGCTATTTCCTCCTCATTTACTACTTTTCAGGTCAATATCCTTTCCACCTATGCTTCTGCATCTACATTTGCGCCACTGCTAACATATTCCCATTCTTGCTTTCATTAACCCAAGCTCCTTTTTCCTCCTCTCCCTTGTCAACTTCAGCGCTCGTTATGGGAGCCCCAAACGTCAGCTGCAGTTCTACAGGTACCTGTCTGTTTCTGACACTGTTTGTTGTCGCAGAGCAGGGTTATTAAAATTTAGTAATTTTTGTGTGCTGTGTGTATTTGTATGTGTTGTGCACATCTTATTTAAACCATTCTATATTTAAGTTACTTAATGACCTTGCTATAGAGACTTGCTCTTCTGTCATTTAAAGCCATACATCCATTAGTAAACCTCCGCAGCAGGGATAACACTTATCATCTACTGTTTAGCTGTCAATGCAATATCCAGCTTAAACCCAATAGGGATTTTGTTGCAAGGTTGGACACAAAACCCTTGAATCAACAATAACAGTCGAGGGAAAGGGCTTTGTTTTGGTTTTTTTCTTCTTCTTCTGTCAGTAATTTTTTTTCCAGCACTGACATCTGAGACAGATGCTGTCATTCTTATCAAACTTTGTGCCTAAGATGAATTGATTTGTAGACATTTCTTTTACTTTGTCTTGATTAAGCAGATAGTAATTTTCTCTGTTCATCTTTTGCCCCCGTTCAAGAGCATCTTTTTTTGACCTCTTGGGACTTTATCGTTTTTAAAGGCAGAGAGATATTTAGATCAGCATAGATGATGTTCTCTCTTATGGAAGGTGGTACTCAGTCCATCAGTAGCAAGCTTTTAGATGGTCTTCTTTCTGCTGCTTTAGAATGAGATCATATTTCATGATCTCATATCAGGCCTTATTCTGCTGATTCAGTTATAAAAATTCCTGACTGTGAGGATGTGCCTTTAGTGAGCTCACTATTGGATTTTTATCTTGGCGCCTGGCACATTTCTGTCCTGTTAAAGCGCAAACCGTCCCAGGAGCTGTTCCCCTGACCTATGTGTGGGAGGATCGATTTAAGTCCCTTATCTCTGGCTGTCTATCACTGTCGACAGCCTGATGCTGGGAAGGAAGTTTTATTCTTTTCAGTCATGTCAACTCAAAAGCATAAATACTGCAACCATGATGGGCGACAAACCTTTTCCCATGAATAAACTCTGTCTCACCTCTGTCCTGACATAACAGGGATTATACTACTTTGTTGTCAATTTTGATTATGTTTTATTTATATTTAGTGACTTGTTTAGAGCCTCTTGTGAAGTGTTTCCGGTTCTTGCTGTCATTAAAGCATTTTATAGTTTTCAGTGGGCTGAGTGCTTTTGAGACAGCAGGGGTCGTTGACTTTTTATCACTGTACTATATGTCTCTTCTGAATAGGTGAAGGAAAAACTGAGCATTTAAAAGATATGGTTAGAGTTTTGCAGATATATCTACACAATAGTGTATATGGCTCAAAGTTCAGCTCCTTCTCATTATTCTTGAAAAATATATTTTAAGAGTAAAAATTTCTTTATAACTCCATTTCCAGTCTGTCTTTGGTTTTTTTTTTTTTTTTTTTAAGGATCCCTCTTAATTTCTGCTATTGTAATGAGTGACTCAAAGCCAGTAGGTCGTGTGCACTTGGCCATTGGCAGCTTTTCCACACTCACCCACTACAGCCATAAGTATGCATATTCCATGCTATGTGCAAAGTGATTGAGCAAAATGAAATTTATGAAATGTAGGGTGGTGGTGTGAGTTGTCTGGGTGGTACAGACAGCTGGATGTCTGCAGATGATGACTCTGCTGATGAATTAAGTTTTCTGAAGGCCTAGTATAAAAAAATATATATTTGAAACAAAGAAAGTGTTGCATATTTACTTATTATAGGCAGTTATATATTTTCTTGTATCCTAACTGCACTGTCAGGAGACATTATGAACCTATAAACAAAAAGGGTCTACCAACTAACTCCAATGTAGAGTAACTCCAGCAGCTTATTCAGGTGTCTAACAATTCAGCATTTCAAGTCATTATTATGTGATGCTTTCTGATTCTGACCTTGACCTACAGGCATGCTTTAACCAGTGTGCTTTTCATAATGCCTTGGTTTGAGAGTACTTGAACATGCCTGGTGGTTTTCTACGTGTGTGTATACATACAGCATATGTTTGCTTGACACTGTATGTTTGTGTATATCATGTGCACACAGCGCTCATTATTGTCCAGCTCTTAGTATTCTTTCCTGTGGAACAACAATCTCAAAGGCTTTTAGTGCAAAAGCTTTGGTGAATAATTCAGAGCTGATGTTATTTGCTGCGGTTAGCAGAAACAAGACGGGCAACTAAATGACATAAATGGATTTCTTCCACGAGATCTCACAGGGAGGGGAGGAGGAGAGGTGTTGGTTGTGGTGATAGAGTATGGTCCAAGTGGTGAGGGGAGGGGTAGGGATGCACTCTCTCATTCACTAATTGGTTTAGACGTTTCTTAGTAAGACACTCCCAGTTTGGGTGGGCCTACTTCATGACTGTCAGCAGTGTGTGTTTATAAGAGCAGACTGGCACCCCGCAATCTCGCTCATGAGCCGACCCCCACGAAATCGGGTGAGTTTGAAAGACTTTTCACTCAGGATAACATCAGAAGTGTGTTTGTCTGCAACTTTTGTGTGTGAGGGGTTAACAGAGCGCTGGTTTGTGTGTGTGTGTGTGTGTGTGTGTGTGTGTGTGTGTGTGTGTGTGTGTGTGTGTGTGTGTGCGTGTGCGTGCGCGTGCGCGTGCGTAGATGTATGGGTGGGTGTGGGTGCATGCTGCCTAACTCGGAGCCTCCTCCTTTATTTATGTCTTTGGTCTCTATGCGAGGCTGCTTGGAATAACTTTGATTTGTCAAATTGATAGGGAGTTTCTGGGAGAGAGATGTGAGCCATCATAAAAAGGGTTGGAAAAATTTGTTGTTCCATATTATAAGTTCCGAACAAATTACTAGGTCTTACTTACAGTTTGTATATAGTTGTAATTGTGCTAGATTTTTTGGTATTTTGCAGTTTCATCAAACCTTAAAGGGGTTTTGATGTCTGTTGTTAGCCTCTGTGAACCATTTTGTGTATAGACAAATGAAAAACTTAATGAGATATTTCAAAGTAGTTTTAAAATATATTTTCCTTATTCCCTAGCAGTTACTAAGAAGGGTTTGATGATTGACCTTAAACAGAAATGTAATATTTCTTACACTTCACACAAGCAATTTTTGCTTTATCTGTCGTGTGTTAATATCAGATTACATAAGATGACAATTTAATAATGAATGCAAACTCATGCATAAAACTTAATATAAATGTGGAGTATGTGTAATATGGAATATGTATATGTATTAATAAAGAATCTATGTACATTTAACATGTATAGGGTACTGTTTGTATTGTATGTGTAACATTAATAGTGGGACCTATATATTTGCAAGTCTGAGTATTATAGAAGAGTATAATTAATGATGTACGGATGTAAAATCTCAGTAACAATATTAACATGGCCCTTACCAAATTAGAGGCTAGTGATCTGTGTTCACTGGTGCATTTAGCCATAAACTGAATTCTTGTAGTCATGGTGGAAGTGCTTCCCCCTACTGATAAAACTCAGAACAACACCATTTGAGGACTCACTTATTTTAAACATAAATAAATGTGCATTTAAAAGGGGAGGGAAGGCATGGAAATAACATGTACTCTTTGAAAGGAAAAAGAGACATGGTTTAATTTATCTAATCATATGTATAGCCTTTACATCAAAGGCCCATAGCAAGTGTACACCATCAAGTTGTGTCAGAATTATTTTAGAGCTTTTTAGGAGATGCGCATTAAAATATATTGGGGATTATTTTCAGAAAGTTTGTTGCTTGGTTGTCTCTTTTAGTCAAATCTGAATCAAAAGTGAGACCAGGAAAGTTGACCCCTCCTGTAGCTAGGTGCATGTTTGAATGTTTCCCCTTTGCAGACAGCATGTGCCCTCTTCGGTCCTGCTCCTTAATCACCAGTAAGTCACCTGAATGTTCCCTATCAGTGTAACCCTGCCATCGTTTACCTGTCAGGGGAGGGTGGTGCTGGCTATGTTGGCCGACTCTGATTACAGGATGCATGGCCGTATGCTGCTTCAAGCAGGAGAGCTTTTTTTATGGGAGCAGGTTCTGTTAAAGTAGGTGGCTGTGCCCTGTTGGCTCTTCACTTCGACAGTGTCCCTAATTTATTCTTCACTGCACGGGTTGTCTCAACATCATAAAGAGGATTAGGAGGGGTTGGAGGGGGACATGTTTGCAGGAGGTTATGCTGGTGGCCCCCGGGGGGCTTCTGACAGGTGCAAGTCCAGTTACTGTCCTCCTGAAAACCTGCAGATCCCTAAACAAGCAGCACCAGGCAGTGGTGTTCAAAAGAGCAGCAGCAGCGGCAGCGGCAAGATGCTGTCTATGTCATACAGTGAGAGCATCCGGAGTGGGATCAACCGGTACCACTCAGACCAGGGGCTGAATCAGCCCCCTGCCAGGCCCACTGACCAGGCAGAGCTACAGAGACTCCGCGAACAGAGAATCGCCGCTCAGATTAAGAACATGGAAGACTTCCTGAAGATGAATGGCTTGGCCCTGGAGGAGTGTGTGTCTTATCAGACAGGCATGAAATACAGGTAAGAGAGGGCCAAAACTTGTGTAGAACTCACTGAAGATTCAGACTATGGTGGGTGCTGAAACTCAGAGTGGCTTTGTGATAGGACTCCCAAAGTTCCACTGAACAGTTGTAAAGGATGATGTAGTGGTTTTTGTTGATGGGCGGTGTTTTCTTTTTTTGGTGACCTGAGAAATTGCTACTTTGTGGCTTTGCCGTGTTTCATGTAGATAATTGCTGGCATCAGAAACAGATTTAGGAACATGCTTATCTGCCTCTTTGATAATATCCTCACTGTCTCGCTCTGTCCTCTGGTCAGCCTGTACTGATGCAAAGGTACTGGGGCGCAGGTTTTATTTTAATCATCTAGGTCAGTGACATATTTGCCCAACTAAATGGGAAGGACAAACTGCTCCGTAAGGATTTACCTGGCCGCTTAAAATCTCACTCCGACTTTTCCTTCCTTTTCCCGTTGACCATGTACTCTCCCTCCTTCTCTGGCTGTGCTTTTGTATTCACTGTTCATCAAACTCTACCCCATCAAAACAAAGCTAGTCTAACTAAAGGCGCAATAAAGATTCTAGAAAAAAAATCACAATATTATAGTACAGTATGATGATAATGTTGACTGTGTGATGCTGTACTTTAGGCTTAAGTGTTGGTTTGATGAGAATGGTATTCATTTTTATATTAAATTTTATATTTAAATTTAAATTGTTACTGAAGGAATAAATAGCTTCTTAATAATCTTGTATAAGACCTGTTTAGATAACCAGATTAAGTGTCCTCCCCCAAAAAAAAAAAAAAAAAAGCTTCATCTTAAAGCTAAAAGGACTTCTATCAAGTTATTTTGCCAATTGTGTGATATTTTAAATTTATTGTTGCAGCGAGACATGTCTTCAATAATTATTTGTATATTCAAACTGACAGATTATAGATGCATTCTGAATACATAGAAAACTCTGACGCGAGACAAGAGAAACATTTGCCCCTTTTGTGTGCACATCAACCCAGCGACAGCCTATTTTCTGGACTGTTGCTGTTAAGACAGTGCAGCCAGCTCATTGGCTGCTGTGTTGACTCTTGAGGCCTATTAAGCTGATGTTGTTATTGTCATGGACATGGAATAGCTTTCATCAAACACAGGCATGGCTGCTGTTGTTTTTGGCTAAGACCAGTGACTACAACCCAGGTATAGTTGGCTGCCGTTACCACATCCAGGGTGAAGTCTTACTGTGGTGGTGTTGTGTGTCACCATTGCTGGCATGCTACCTTTGTCCATTGTTACCACTATGGTGTCTAAAACTCAGTCAGTGGCCAAGGACCAGCTTCGGTGCAACTTTTAAAGTGGGCATGAAAGTATGTATTTGTTCTTCAAACCTTTGAGTCTCCTACATCAACTATCAACACTAACACCATCTGTCACGCCAAAGCTGTCTTTGATTACACTTATTGTGTTGTGGCTGTTCAATCTAAATGCTTTATTAACACATTGAAGTGTGATTTTAACATATTTCTTTGTGGTGTTCTATTTAAGCATAGCTATTTCTCCTATTGGTATTGGGAGACAGCTATTGGTTTACCACACGAGTAGCTCATCCAACAGCAGAAATCCTGCCAGGATCGGCTGTTTCTTGTATCATGATCGACTGCAGTATTGTAATTAGTGCTGCAACTGGGTCAGCAAGTACATGCAACCTCTAACTCAAACTCATCATTATTTCATGTGTTTGGTCAGGAAGGCAGGACAGCATTCATAGAAAGCCAGAGTTTAATGAATTTGCCAAAGTCTTCTTTTCTCTCTGACTCATTGCTTGGCACACAGACTTACTGAGACAGCTTCAGGAAATATCCACACAGACCTTCTAAAATACTCTAATGGGTTGCTGTTGCTTTATTAGACTATCACCAGTAATAAAGCAATATAATTTGATTTTATTTTACAGCCCCTCAGTAATACGTCATGGATGGTATTTCTATTAATACTCAATTTCAAGGCAGTGAATGATTGCTGTAGGTAGTAGGTGTCATTTCATTTTAGAAATGTCCACGTTCTTGATTATGAGGGAGTTCAAGTTATAAATATTATGTAAACAAAGGTAAGCGATTACTCCATTTCTATTATGTTACCCTTGAAACAAAATATGCCCACTCAGCAACCCCATTTGGACACTGGAAAACTCTCACCACTGCCAATGACCACTGACCGAACAAGACAAGCTGTGCACAAAGGAACCAGCTAGAGTTTAGTCAGGTGAGACGGGAAGGCTTGTCTCATGTGAGAACTATATGGTCCGTGACCAAGGGAGTATAGACCTATAGAGTGCCTTTAACCCTAATGAATATGGTAATGAACTGGTCATTGTGGAACACTTAAAAATGTTATGTTTCATTTATGTGTGATGAATTATGTTAGGATAATTATGTTAGTTAGGACAATGTTCTTGATATAATTTGTTAGATGGTCTCTTAGTGTTTAGGTCTTAGTACAGATGAATTACTCCAGGTGGTGCCACTTGGGGGCAGAAAAACAGTAAAACAAGCAACTTCAACACATCATGGGTTCAAAAATCTTCCATATGTATGCAGATGAAAGGAAAGGAAAGGAAAAATTGCTTTTAAATGAATGAAAGTGAAAATTATTCTGTTTTTCTCAACTTGAAAATGTTTTAGTTTAGTTAGTTGACACTGTCATCTGGTACTGGTTAATTGTGCAATGGATTTATCTAGAGGTTTTTTTTGTTTTTTTTTTTGTTTTGAATGTTTATTAGAACTGCTTTGGCTCAGCTAATCCAACAGCCCAAAAATCTAATATATTAAATAAAGTTAATCAATCAGTTAATCAAAATCTTATTTATTTTAATAACTCTCTCTCTCTCTCTATATATATATATATATATCTATATATGGTACAAATTAAATTGTTGTATTCATCTAAGTAAAAATGTCAAATATCTTGGTTACAGATTCTCAAATGTATTTAATACATTATCATACAAAGGTGACTATAGTAAAAGAAAGGTGGCATTTGCAAACAAAAAACATTTATTAGCTAGGAATTATTACAGGCTTAATTTTTTCACTGTTATCTGCAATAGCTTAAAACAGTCAAATAAATAATTGTTGTAGAACTAATCCTTAGTTAAAGTAATAGAAGGCAGAGGGCCCTTTGAGTTATCTGTTCATAGCAGCTGATCTCCACTAGATGGTGAAGGTGTTCCACGTAAGCAGCAAAGATGACACAAACCATTACACATTGCAAATACATCATTCTTAGCATTGCCACAGTGATGACTATCCTTTCCAGCTAGTTTCAATATTCATCACTTTCTTTGGAGCAGGTATTGAAATATGAGCATGGGACGACTAAATCCACTTCAGAAAGCTGCCTGTCACAAGGTGGCAGTATGGGGCAGTGTCTCTTGGTTTCTTATAAGGTCTTTGTATTAAAGCCACGTTCAAACATTGCGTTTTGAATGCCTTCCTTTTCTTACCATCACAAAATGTCTTTCTCCTTTCTTAAGAAATGCATGCAAACCTTTATGTTAAGACATGCATTTGCATCAAATGCTTTATTTCTAAAGCTCAACAACGATGCAGCCAGGACTGCTGTGATGTTTTTCTTGAGGCAATCCCTTACGCAGGAGCTAAATTTAGCAACAAACTCTTATCCACAGCTGTAGCTGGATGCAGTTGGATGGGCTGCAGCTTAACCTGTTCATCCGCAGTTTTATCTGGAGCCTATTGCCTCACAATGTTACTAATTTGATGAGAACAGCAGAAAAGGCTGCTGCCACTGCGGGAGATGATGTGTAGGTATTTGGATTGCTGTAAATTTGGTTTCCAGTGGTGGCCTCTCCTGTTCCTCATTGAAGTATCTTTGGCTGGCCTAGTCTGACAGCCTGTCAAAATGTTCTAGTCAGAAATAGTGTGGGCAGAAGAGGTAGGAATGCCAGATATTACACAATTCTTTGTTGTATTAGTTGTTGTTTCAACGTCTCATAGTAATGACAGTGCAACTACATATCATCATGGGTATAGTCTAAGACTTTGTATTTATTTATTTATTTTTTTTAATTTGTTTATTTTGGAGATCTCTGAATTTCCACCTTTGATTATACCACAACATATTAAGCAGCCTAAGCCTTTGTATTTGGTTGCATTAGGCCACAGTTCCAGTTCCTTCTGTGACACAATTTTTCTACCTTGAATCAATATCACCATTTGTTGGATTGCTGTTCAAATGATGATTATATCCAGGATCATCTGGATATAATCAGGTATTGATTGCTACTCAATTTATAAATTCTTGATCCTCAACATGTAACACTTGGCCTGACATGAATTTCAACGTTTATCAAAGCGTACTTTTACCTTCATCACACTAGTAAATGTTTGTTGGAAGCACTATGGAAGAAAATGTCCTATTTAGCTAGGAATGACTTGCATGCTTTACATTTGTCAATGCTCATGCCTTTCTGGAATAACCATGAGATTTTTATTTGTCTTAAAGCATGTTTTTCTGTGTGGATCTTAGTCTGTCCCAATGGCTGCAAGAGGGTTGCTTTGCCCTGGGTATGAATACCCACTAGTGACAGCACTTAGGAGGCTCCCTCTGCTGTCCTTAGCCCTTTAGACACTCAGGCTTTAGAACTGTGTGGTTGTCACTTTGTATTCCCTAAAAACTGTTACTTAACAACATTCAGCACATATTTCCTACACTGTCAAGTTCCATCTCTGTGAAGTTTTGTTTGTTTAAAAGTTCTCCTAGGGCCATGAGCATGGCTCTCCCTCTCTCCTAAGCATCTCATTAAACACCATAATTGCTATATCAGTGTTAAACTATGTGTTAAATATGTTAGATCTTGATTGTTTTACTTTGCCTCTAATCACATTTTCATAATAAATTGCAGCAGCCGTTGAGGAAAGTGGGAATATGTTGTATGTAAGGCTTAACATAAGGAATAAAGTGTCACGTTTCAATGTAGGATGAGGGAACAAAGTATTAATGCTTTCTAATTCACAGGGCTAACTAAGGCTATCCTGATGAACTTTTTTTTGTACATTTCTGCAGTTTTGTTGCCACCCTAGCAAATTTAATGCAGGGGCATTTATTCTGTTTGACACTTGACTGGTCTTGCAGAAATTTGGGAAAACCAGGCACCACAGGAAAAGAGTTGGAGCTGTTTCAGTTGCTCAGCATAGTGATGCCAGGGATATATGAACAGCTGCATGACCAAATTATATTTCTATATGTTCCACACAGGCCATACAGGGTCACAGAAATTGGCAACACTGTGGTAGCAAAATATTTTCTTAAAGCAGTCTGGACATAGCATGCTAGGGTGCAAAGTGCCAGCATCCATGTCTTTCTACTGACGTTTATGCATTAGAAAGAATTTCTGCCTTGCAATGCTTCTCTGTATGTACATTCCTTTAAGTATAACAAAAGGCACAGGCAGGCGGAGAATCTTTTGTTGAGCAGGACAGATTATTCTCCTTTTTCTATTCACTCTTTTTCTTCAGATTAGTGAACCTGCTCCGTGGGACTGTGTAACTCAACAGTGTTTGGTTTGAGTACACTTTACTATACAAGCTGTGATGCTGAAATCCCTACATGGCTGTTAGATAATTGCTGTTTAATAATCTTCAAGATGTTGACTGAAACACACACTGGCATCTCTCTCTATCTGTCTATACTAGTTCCTTCTGTTCCTCTATCTATCTATCTATCGATCGATGTGCTGATAGAAATAATATATATATGGTTGAACATTGCAGATATGGTCTGTATAGTCACCATTTTCTCATTTTTAAATATACTTACTCTAGAGTGACTTCACTTCAGCCAAAAGGCATAATTATGACATTGTATTACATAAGAGCAGGGTTTCCCTGTCCTCCATTTTTTGATTGTCTCAGCTCTCCTGCATAGTTAGATGTGTCAGAAGGGAAAATTGAAATGACAACTCCTCCTGAGCCCAGCTGTCAACAGGGAATCTGTCATGTTCCATGGAGAATTAAGAATTGGAGCGCTTGCTGCTCACAGATGTGACCTGCGTCTCCTCACTCTTCTGCTTCCTCATGAATTCCCAGAAATGGTATTTAGCCTCAGTCTAACCGTATTTATTACTTTATTTGTATCAGCACACCAGCATTTTAAAAACATTCAGTGCTCAATTGAAATAATTTCGATCAGGATTAGAAATAGATTTGCTATTTGACTGAAGAACAACAGTCTTTATGCCAAGATAACCCATAAACAACCTTATGAAGTTGTTTTTTTGCTTCAGTTAATTACATCATTATAACCCTGAAACAGTCAGCCATTACAACTATTTAGAAACATCCTCAGGATGTATTAAACTGCTAGAAAAGCATTACTACATCTGACGATCAACACTTAATCTGTCTGACCTCACTTCACTTTCCATTAAGTATTTCAAGCCCATTCACTCACTTATACAAATGCCGACACACCCACACACACACACACACGCCTTCCCAACCCCCATCTCACAGATGCTATCCTTTTCGCTTGGCTACTCAAATCGTCACTAATGCTGTTCAATGAAACTCACAGTAAGTCAAACTCAAACTTCTATCCAATAGCTGCTCAACAATTACACACGATACGATTGTGTTCAGTCTGTGCGACTATGCAAGATTAACAATTACTGCCTGCCATAAATGACCTTCTCCTGCACCATTGCCCCAGGAGAGGTTTGCTTAAGAGATGCACATAGACAAAGGCTGAATTGGAATAAAAATAAGTAGCTGAACTATCTGTGACTTCATATTCATGGATATATCTTATCCTGTTAGCCCAGTTTGAATGAGTCTTTGCTTTGAGATTTAATAGCTCTATTTAATTGCAGTTTTGAGGGGAATATGCTGCTGAGTCTGCACTAGTCCCTCTGCGGAGGGCTGCAGGAAACCAGTTCCTCATGTACTAGCTTGGACAGATCCGGCCCACCACCCTGCAGGGAATGATGGATGTCAGTTCATGTGCCAATCCCAGCTCAACTGGCACATGAGGAAGTCCTCAGATTGTTCTGAGAATAAAATAAAGAAAAACCTCATTAGACACTTAATGTGGTGGCAAATGTCAGTTTTGGAAGCCCTTTCTTCCTTTTAGTTGCTTGCTGACTCGCTGCATAGAATTGATTGGAAAACGCCAGAGTTTATTTTTAGAGATAATGGTGGTGTGCTGGTGAAGGATCACAGCTCATGACAGTACCCCTCAGCACCTATGTGGTCAGAAGTTTCAAACACTCTTCCGATTAGAGCTGTTGTCTTCCCCGTTCTGCCACTGTGTTCCCTAGCTGCAGTGTGTGGGCTGTAGTTTGGTTGAGGTCAGTTGTTGATGTCTGAGTAGAAGCTCCTATAATACAAAGACAAACTCCAGAGGCTTCATTATGGTAGGACTTATTGCCTTTGAGAATGACTCAAGTAAAAACTGTAATTTTAATTTTGTGTGCGTGCGCGCACGTCCATGGCTTGTTTTTCCCAGCTACTTGCCTAGTTGGGTTACTTGCTGAATATTGTTGTCCTTCTTTCTTTCTTTTTCCTCCTTTCCATCTGCACAATTGTGGAAAAAATCCTGCTACTGCTGTTGGTATGAATTTTACTAAGCTACAGTCGTGATCAGTGAGGCACACATCTTTCATTATATATACAGCGTTCCTCTTCCCTTCCTCCCCCGCACATTGCATGAGGTGCAGGGCCCTATCAGTGCCTTGCATTTCCTCACAGTGATTGAGTGTCTGAGAGGGATTTTAGCAGCTCAGTCGATTTTTGGATAACTAAAAATCAGGCACTTAATCAAAGTAAGGAGAAGGCCACAGCTCAAAGGAGGACATTGTGATAATATGTGGTGTGGGAGGAGATGGATTTCTTTTTGCTCAGAACTGCTTTCTAACAACCAAATACTGAATCCTTCATCAACAGTGGGACCTGATAGGATTTGATTTTCAGGTATTGTTTTGCTGTTTCCCTCTGCAATAATACAAAAATATGAGCACATTTTGAGTCACCTTCTGTCTTCATCATTAATACTGTGTCATTAATTAGCTATGTAAGAGCAACGCATTTAAGCATGCTCCAAAGATCAGGCTTTCTTAATTTTAGTTCTGCATCATATATAAGTGACTTTGAATATTGGTTCATTCCTAATGAACATTTACTTGATAATAGATTTGCGAAAAGAAAGAATGAAAGTGTATAAGCATTTATTCAGACTGGTTTTGATTCTGGGTTGAGAAGCAGGCCAGACGGCAGCGTGTCCTCTGCAGTGCCCCATGTCTTTCTAGTTAAAACTTAAGTTGTGACATAAAAGTAGAGATAGTTTATTATGTAGCATGGAGATGAAACACCTCCCCTTCAGCTGTGTCATAAGCATGCTGCCGGGGTGTGACCTGTGAGCACGTGTAGAACAAGGTCACAGGTTTCCAACAAAAGAAATTTCACCACGCATCTTTCCTCGTGACAGCCGTATGTGTAGACTGTTCGCAGTAACACCTGCTGACATTGGGATGTTTTCAAGAGAACTACATGTCATCACGCATTAACAAGGTGTCTTGTCATCTTGTCTGATAGGATGATAGGATTTGATTTTCAGGGATTGTCTCTGCTGTTTATCTCGTCTTTTGGCCCCTCTTTTTGTTTTATAGATAAAGTCAAAGGGTATGAAATACATGCTGTCAATTTGAAGGAAGATGGCCTGTGCCTTTGGTGAATTATTAAATCATAGTGTGACAGGAATGGGTTTTTGGATTGTGTACATCTGTTGCTCACTCTGGAATATTTTTGTAGCCGTTTATAGCTCCCTCTGTATTTATTAACTATAAGGCATTGCTGCGTGCGTTGTGTAGCGTTTATTTTAGATATTTTCACAGGATTTTGAAGTGTCAAGCTTCGAAGAAGCGATAAGTAGACTGCTGCAGTTTGAATGTTCATCTCATGGTGCAATATGTAAAAAGTGGTTCATTTTGGTGATGGACCAGCAGTCTTGGATGATGTCTGCTTATATTGATAACTGTACCTTGCATTGGACACCAGTCAATAAATGTGTAGATTTTCAAAAGGAGATAAATCAAGGGTCAACAAAGGAGTTATGTGGTGTGATAATGACAAGACAGTTCCCACATGGTTTCAATTGCCATTAAAAGCCAAGGCAGGTTAGTGAAAACTAAAAAATGTGCTGGAAATGCTTCCATAATACCAATGTCATTGGGCATGTTTAAGGCCGGGTGTCTTCATATCCGCCTGGGGCTGTAGTATTGTTGTCAGGTATGTTATATGTAGCCTGAGCTGTTTCTGGCCTCTCCAACATATCACTACCTTCCCTTTATTGTGACCTCTGAGGGGGCCTGGATCAGAGGGGATTGCATTGTGGCATCACTTTTCCATGGCAGTGGTGGTGAGTGCATGGACCATTGCTTATCTTAGAAAGACTCACTCAAGACAAGAAGATAAAAATCTTTTCTCCAGCACCTTGACACAAAATGTTTACAGTATTTTCTACATGCCACACCTTGATTGATCCTTATTTTATTACTTATTTTTATTTTCCTACCTAGACCCAAATATTTAGCTTTTTTATGTGTTCTGTTTTCAATTTGACAATAAAACAAGATCAACATTTTTCTGTACCAAAAACCAAACCGTGAATTCAAAACTGAGATGCATACCGAACCATGAACTTAGTGTACCATTACACACCTAATGTTTACAGATATCATTTGATGGTGATGTTGCGATAATACAATCATCAAGCCAATGTAGTGTTGGTGTGACAGCCTCCCTTCTGAACTCATCACTCTGTCTTGCTTGGTTTAAATTAAATTTAAACCAAGCATTTAAAGGCCCTCTTGAGCTTGGCTTGTCTGCACTTTGCACACATTGTGAAAGTTAAATCAGATTTCAGTTGAATTAAACCACCTTTCCCTCAGGGCTCTATTTAAGTCCAGAGACCAAAAGGTCATAGCTCCAAGAATAGGGCTGTCAGTTAGCAACAACCTGTTTATGGTTTTCCTTTGATGGAGGTTGCTTCACTGACTGCTTTACTCTACGTGACTACTCCTGATGGCATCTCTTTCAATTATCTTCTTGGCACACTAGCTGGTCCACTCAGATAAGCTTCAGTATTATATTACTGTGAGAGGGTGTCTCCTCTATACAGCCTCTTCAATATGTATCCAGTGTTGCGTTGAGTCCAATTACTATGGTGTTTACTGTCAGCCTCCAGCCATTACCATATTTTTACCGTTACACACACCAAATGTGGCCACCCAAGAATGCGTTTATTGTTCATCAGACTAATTTGTAACAGCTAAAGCAGATGTACTGTAGTTGGCTATTTTGACACTTTCATTATATCTCATTAAATGTTTTGATCACACAGACTTGCTTGATTTACAACATGCAAGATTCAATTCTTTCTTTCAGTCACTTTTAGTAATTTAGTCCAACAACAAAGATCTAAAGCATCTCAGATATGTCTGTGTCAGCCTTTGACATATATTGTCGCAGATAAAGTTACATAATAAATATTTCATGGGTAGTTGAACAGACCCACGTGAGAGTCCCCTTTTCTGGGGGCATAGGCTATTGTAAGGTCCTAGATGCGAGCACACAGCCTCCCCCTTTTCTGATGGCAGAATAAACTATGTTCAACCACTCTGCAGAATAACAGAGCAAACAAAAAGAAAATGCACTACTGCCTGTAAACACAACAGATTTCTATGCCTTGTTCTCTCACGCTGCTGTAGCTCCCTGAATATTCGTGCTCATAGTGTCTCATCATATCCCTCCCACCACATTCCCTCATTCTCTCCCGCTCACGCTCTCTCTCTCTCTCTCTCTCTCTCTCTCTCTCATCTCATCTCTTGCTGTGTGCACTGTGCTGCTTTATGCTGAGCACAAGGCATACAGATGTAAGTTTAATCCGGGCAACAGACAGAGCTGGGAAGTGAATATGAGGTTGCCCTTTTGCTAACATGCTGTAGTATTTAGGAGCCAGTGCAACTGTCAGGGTTGGCTCAGAGAGGGAGATGAAAACCTCCTGGAACTGTCTACCGTGTTTTTATTCTCTCCATCTCTTTGTGTGGATCTATTCTATTCCACTGTTAAAGCTTGGAAGCCAGAGGTGTTATCTCTGGCACTTAGCTCAGCTTTGAAAGGAAATTGCAAGACTCTAAATCTGCCTGTCAGCCTCTGATGAGCTTGTCTTAATAGATAAAACAAGAAGAGAACACTCGGATGAAACAAGAAAAAACTTGCAGAGGGAAAGCCGTACAGCGAGCCCTGCTTTTTTGGACACTGTTGTGTAAAAGACTTTGATTCCTCATTTATTTTTCACATTTTCTTGGAATGGAACTGTGATAAGTATGTGTAAGTATCTGAAGCTTGCAGTGATCGCAGATTTGTTGGTCAGAATAGCTGATGCGGAAATCCTGTGAAATAGTGTTGACTTCCTTAAAAAGGATTTAGTTTTCACCTGATCAGCAGTCCTACTTTTGAATACATTCTGATCTGCTGACCAACACTGTTGCCCTGTTTCTCTATTTTTTTATTATTTTTTTAATTTTTTCTCTAAGCATTGTGAGCTGGTCAGTCACTTCAGCAGATATGCAGTGATTTCTATCACAGACGCAGTGAATGACGCTGGATTCAGAATAATTGCATCCTACGGACTAAACAGTCCCAAATCCTCCATTGGATCCTCAGACTTTACACCTTTGGGACTATTTGCTGGTGGGACAGACAGTGAAAATCCAGGATGCAGGTGTCATTGGTGTGCACAGACCATCGTGGGGGAGTGAGCCGCAACACGGAGGATCGGCTGAACCGACAGAACGCCAACAGCCCCAACACAGGCACCCGCAGCAAGTTCAGGGCTGTAGCAATGGTGGCTCGCAGTCTTGGACAACTCTCTGTTCAGAGCGTGCCTTCCTCCAGCGAGCAAAGCATGAAGACTGGCATGAAATATCGGTAGGGCAAGTGAAATAATGTTCACTAATGTCTATAAATTGGGCCCCAAAACTTTCTGACCAATATTAACGTTTACATGGAAAGTTAAACGTGAAGTTTTGCCACTTCATGTTATAATGTAATTTAACAGATGAACATCATCTTTTGGCCCATGAAACAATAAATAACAGAGAAGACAGTCTGTTTTTGCACTTGGCATAGACTGTTTAAAGCCCATTTATCTTCCTTCCTTCCTGTCAAATGTGCCAACCTCCAGCAGTTTAAGATTGATCGCAGTAACAAAAGTGCTGCATCATGACAGCATTAGTATTAGGATGACTGATTAATCCACCTCCTTAAATGGCTTGGCCAAGGAATTAAAGCTCTGCAGATCATCATTTCATCTTATCTTTGTATTTGAATAGTATCACTAAGTCGTTGGCATGTAATTAGGATTTAGTTCATGACAATTGATGTCTAATCCTTTGCATGCAAGTGATATACACAGGGAATTCAGAAGAATAAACAGGAATAAACAGCAAATATGAAATTCATATTAAAAGGGGAAAGTAATTAATATTTTCCAAGTATCATCTAACCTAAAAGTTAAGTAGATACTGTGATGTTTAAATTTCTTATTACGAGTGTTTATAGTTATAAGTGCAGTTCTATTATAACATATAGTAGAAATACTCAGATTAGCTGTTCCAGTCACTGAATCTTCATTTTTGCCATATTACAAAGCGTCTCTGAATGGAAAGGTTTTGCCAACGACATGTGTTGACGTGATGCTGCAGTGCGTCTTTATCAGACATCTTCAAAATTTTTGAGAAATCATATTGTGTGCCTGTTTGTAGAAACCCGAAGGGACATGACAACTAATGAAATCTTAATCTAACATAGCCCACATTTAAAACTTAGGAGGTTTACGTGCAAAAAGGCATTTATAAATGCTAATTTCATCTAATCATGTGTTGAATTATTCAAGTTATTAATTTTTTATTTATTTTTTTTTTTACCAGTGGTGGAAAAGGAGCAAAAGAGGATTATCAAGTGGAATATTTTTAAAGCAATATATGTGGGCATTGTCAGTTTGGAAAAGTGTTTGTCTATTATTTTACCTTGTTGTAAGGGAACATTATAATCTGCAACTATTAATTTAATGCATCTTCTTTGCTTTGCAGGCTTTATTCAACGTGTGAGGTTTAGAGATTTTTCAATAAATATCTGTAGTTGACCTATAGTTTGTTTTTCACCAAAGACACCACCTGCAAAGCTCCAGCCATTGGTATGGAGATGTTTACAATAACCTTTTTAATGATAAAAATCTTGTCTGATATCTAAAAATATGGATTAGTATTGTTACACTCATCCATGTTTCTCACCTTGGTTGGCGTATTGTGGGGAGTAGTAGTGTTAAAAAGTGTGCTGTCTAAAATTTGGGGATTTTCATGCCAAGTGGCTAATTATTGTATTTTTATGTATATATAATTTTTTTAATTTATTTTTTAGTAGAATTTCTCAATTTTCAAATCAACCGTTTAGTTTTTGAAAGGTCCATGTCAGGTCAAAGGAAAAAAGGTCCAGATTGGCATGCCTTTTGAAAATAATTTCTGATGATGAAAATTAATGGCATGATGATTCTTTACTGGGAAACTAACAGTGTGGTCATTCTAAGGAAACACAAGTCACCCGTCATCAGTGCTGTTGTATGAAAGCAGACAGCAATCCTCTACAGCTGATTTGCTAGCGGCAGGCTCACCATGTTGGCGCACTGTCATTATTGAAGCTAATGATATTGAATGAGTAAAATCATTTTCAGCTCAGGGCCAGCGGCTGTTTGTGCTCTTCACTTCTGCTGTGTGGTCAAAGTACATAACAGGCTCTGTGTTTGTGAACCAGGGCTGTATCTGATGCAAACTGAAGGTATTTCAGCTCCTAATGTAGCATGAGACTCAATGATTCATGCACTGAGGGTACAACACAGTGTCTGTGGTTTTTAAGAACGGGAATGAAAAGGCAGGAAGGAGAGAGTGAAAGACAGAAAGGGAGAGTGCAGAGGTTAATGCTGCTGTGTGCTTTATGCCCAAGAGGAAGTACAGTGGGCTGCAAGGATCTGTGTTCATGTCACTATGTTTCAAATGTGTAGTTGAATATTGCTATCTCTACCATGGTAACATGTCAACGTTTTTCTCTTCTAATCCTTGAGCTCAAGATTTAGTTTTCTGATAAATATTGTTTGAAATTGTCATTTTGCCCTTTTGACAGTTGAAGAGGTTAGTGGTTTTGTAGCTGTGCCCCATAAGAATTCAGTTTAAGCCGTCTTATCCACTCAGGATTTCCACACTGCAGAGTGAAATTGAGATCAGCCTCATTTGCATTCACTCTGCTTTCTTTCTTTGAATGACAACCTTGATATTGACTCAAGACTGTCAGTCTTGTGTTGGTAGACAAGGATGCAAGATGGAACCCATCATGTGACCTTATGCGCAGGGTGAAAGAAATCATCAAAGCAAGCGTCTCTTCAAGGTGTGGCGGGATGCGGAAGTTCTTAGCGGGCTGCCTCACAACAGACGGAGGTTATGACGTGTCATTATCAATGGCTGAGACAAAAAAAAAAAAAAAAAAAAAAAAGCCCACCCTTTTCAGTTCTTTGTTTTAGTACACCCTGAAGTCGGTTGGTGTAACAGATGGTAGAAATAACAAAGAGTGAAGTGTGAACATTTACCCAACATTTATCAGTGTTCATGTTTAGAGCTTGCTTGCTATGTTATTTGCTATAAATGCAGAATGAGCAGGGAATTGGTGCTGCTTAACTATAGGAATCTTTTTTTTTTTTTCCTTTCCCCTCTCTCTCTGGTAGATGAACATTGTTTTTTCCAATACTCGGTCCCACAAATGCAAAATCATGCATCGTCCAGGCTTGGGTGACAAAAAGCTGTGGGTGTGAGATTTGGGGCGCCGTGAGCGTGGGAGCATGCTGGGACGATCTTCTGCATTCTGAGGGCTTTCTTCATGAAGAGAGCCAGCTTTCCACAGCCTTCACTCCCCCTTGCAATATGAATCATAAATAGACAAGGATAGTTGAACAGAACACATATACAGCTGAACAGTTTGGCCACTGTGATGTAAATAGTAAGACTCATACATAGCAGAGATTTCAGGCCACAGTAACTACTTAAGGTACGATCTTAAATGTGCACAGAACATTCACCATCTGTTTGCTCTGGGCATGTGGAGAAAACTTGCCAAACAGTGGGATGGTCCATTTATTGACGTAGGCTTATGTTTCTCTGTATGCACTAAGGTTTTGTCTGTGTTGCTATACAAGCAAGCAAGTTAAATGAGGGGGATTGTTGTGTATTATTTTGCCTGTGTGTCTATAAGTGTGGCTCCACGTGAGAGACACATGAAGACAGCTGTTCTTCTTGTGCCTCACTGATAGTTGAATTAGTGCCTGTGTTTGTGTATGTATGTATGTATGTGTGTGTGTGGGGAGGGGGAGGGTCTTAACACCTGTCATTTCTACTTTCGTGCTACTTTCTTAAATTCTCTATAGATAGCCTACATTTATACATTTTGTCATACACTTCTAAAAAGATCCATGTTCTGTGTTGTAACAAAGTAAGTTTCATGCGAGAGTTTAACTTGAAGACTTACATTGCATTTCATTTTCCCTGAGGGTTAGATATAATTAATGGGGCTTTATGTAGCATTATCAGACATTTGTGCCCAAAAGCTCAAGAAAAGTTTATTGAAAACAACCAAACTAGACTGTTAATCTGACTTCACCAAACAGAGGGTTTTGGTCTGTAGCTGACCACTGAATTAACAGACCTTGAAACAAAATTTGTGTTTAACTTTTATTGTATGAGAGGCATTAGGACTGAGTGTTATGTAATTTTTAAGTCACTGATGTAAGAGAAATAGAAGTGATGCTTTACTTTTCTTCAGTAAATATTAGAGCACAGGTCAAGTAGACAAATCTCTTTTCTACCCCAAAGCATTATGCGAAGTGCTCAAGTGTCAAGATGTCCTCTCAAAGGCTCTTCGTACACTGTTGACCTTTATTTATTTATGACTAAGTTTGCAAAAGACAACTATTTTAATCATTGATGAAAACTGTTTGGCCCATAAAACTCTAGAAAACAATGAAAAATGTCAAATCACAATTCTTTGCCACCAAGATGACATTTACGTGTGTCTCAAAAGTCTAAGATTATCTAAGATATTTAGTTTGTAATCATAGAAGACTACGAAAACCACAGAATACTAAAATGTGGAAAAAACTGGCACTGGAGAATTGAAAGTGAATTTTTACAGCCATCTTTTAGTGTGTTGAGTTGAGGTTGTTTTTTACCTTTTAAAGAAATCTTCCCATTGAATTTATAATAATTCAGTCTGTTATTATCAGTGAATACGCTGTCAGCGTCCTTGAGCTACAACACTCGGTGTAAAAGGATGTCAGGTGTTAGTAAGTCGCCCCCTCACTCCTCTCCAACATATAGCAGAAGATTTTCCATCGCTGTGGGCATTGGCAGATTTATCTCCAGATAAGAGTCTCTGAAAACGGCCAAGTTAGAGGAAAAACAAATTCCACCAGAGGAAAGCCCTCTGAGCCAACAATCTGTCTGAGAGTTTAAAAAAAAAAAAAAAAAAAAAAATGACAACTGACAACTGTCTTAAAGTGCCAATGCCAATGGCTGTTCCTGGCAGTTGTGTGCTTTAAGTTGTTTCTATACGCAAAATTAAATTATATTTGACATTGTGTTCTCAGCTGCTGTTACATACAATGCTACAATCAAACAACGAATATAGTGCATAACTGAGCGTGTCTTTGTATAAAGGCTTCCACTGTAGATAATGAAAAGAAAAGGTGTGATTTTTTTTTTTTTTTTTTTTTTTTTTTTTACCCAAACTGGCTTTGTTTTGCGTGTGAGAACGCATCTGCAATTTAGCTCTATTGTCATCTTAATCATAGCAATTATAGCAACTAGGACACTTAGATCAGACATCTCCCAATCACAGAAAAACAATGTCCCTGATTTGTATGCATAACATGTGCATACCATAAGCTCTGTTTACTGTAATTACACAATTAACTTTTTATGCTATGTTAAAATTATTTGTAAGAACATTTCTGCATTTTGAGAAATTTGGTCATTTGATGAGAGGGTTGATTCCACCCTCATACATGAGAGTTCAATATAAAGCCTGCTCCAGCAGCTTTTCAGTATAACTTGGCAGGGAACCAATGGAGACTTCAGTGACTTTCTAAAAAGCAGACTCGTTCATGTTTCAACCGATGAGTTGAATGCTGTGGTACATAGGAGGTCACAAGGATCGTGTACTGTAGGAGTGTAAAGTTTCAAAAAAATACAGAAAAGCAAGTCTGGCTTGAAATGTTCCTTGAATGTGAGAATGTAAGTAACTTTACAGGTTAGGGTTAGGGTTATGCTGTTTCTTCTTTCTTATTGCCTCATCAGGACAATTTTAATCCAATATCTTAAGTTTTCTATTCCTCCCCCTATTGCTTTAGTTGAACAGATGTTACATAAACAGAGGAGGAAGCCACCTGCAGCAAGCACGCGTTAGTGGAATTTGGTCTGTGCATTTTTACCAAGTTGAAGCTATGGGTGAAGCGGTATTAATAGTTCAGCTCAGTGAACATATCTCTCAACGTGTTTCTCTTTTCAGCTCTGTGACCTTGTTTGCTCGTTCATCACCCTGTCCTGTCCGCTGACTTCACCCTGACTTTAAGCCTTTCTCCCACTCAGTCCTCCTACTCAACTCTAACCCACCACTGTATGTGCTTATATTACACCAATATATGATTTTATTTTTTTTTATTTATTTTGGATATGGAAATAATCAGATTTGTGAAACTGCCTAAGACCAACCCTTCAATATGTTAAATAAAATGTTTACAGCAAACCTGTGACATAAACATAATGAAGTTGATGCCTGGCTTTCTTATATCAGGAGGCAACAGAACGGGTTTTTAGGACAAAAGGTATATTATGGGATTAAAATACATGAATGTGAGGATTGCATAAGATCTCAAAAGGGGTTAAAACAGTGTCTCCTCAAGAGGAGATTAGAGAATTGATTTATCTAACACAAGAGTTTCATTCATAGAAAACTACATATTGATAAATGGCAAATGTAACATATGTGGCAAACTATTGTTACTCTTAGTTTTTTTTTTTTAATTGCTTATTGGGAGCTTTCATTTCAAAGCTTGTGTATTAAAGTGTTTACCTGAACAAAATGCATATCAAATACAAATGTCAAATATTTGATTAACCAGCTAGTTATGTTTTTCAGTTTTACTCAAATTCGCATTGGTCTAACCATGCATCACAGATAAAAATATTTTTTTCAAATTTTATTAATTACTCGTTCTTTCAGTTACTTTGTTGGTGGTGGTGATGTTTTTATTGTTATTATTGAATTGTGTTTTGGGTTAGGGTGTAATGCAAACAACATTTGAATGTCAAGATAACGTGTGCAGAATTATCGATGCAGGTTTAGCTCCCAGTAGTCATACCAGCAGCTGAGAACTATTAAACAGTATAGAGAAATGGTAGAGTTCATGCCCTCTTTCATTTCTATTTCACATTTTAAGAGACAAAAGTTCAATAATAAGCAATCTATTGATCAATAATAAATTACAAAACAGACCTCTACTCGTCGCTCTGTTATGCTGACCTCATCAGAAAGAAAGCATTGCAGCTCCACTATTTTCTAGAGTTAGCAGTAGAGCTGAATGAACATGTAGAATTTATTGTGTCAAGAGAAATAGCGTAATGCAATCTGTGTGTAAACAAAGCTCCAAATAGAAATATAAGCCACCTGTAATCAAATAAACTGGCGGGCCTTAATGAAAACCCTTGTCTTGCTCCCTTGAGCTTTGTGGTGATTGGCTCAGGTGGTGATGTTAGTAGAAACCTGAGGGAAATGTTTACCCCAATATTTCAAGGTGAACAAATGCTCTGGACATGTGGTATGGTCACTACATGTCCTGTTCACCGGATCCCACCTGGCTTTGATCCTGTTGCAGGGGTGTTGCTGTCCTGTACTGTGCCTATCTCCTTCATTATTTAGGAGGCTGTAAGAGAGGTGAATTTAAGGTTGTGGTTCAGTCTACTGAGGCCCAGCAGGAACCTGACCTCTGAGTGTTTACAGGGGCTGACAGTGTCATTGCAGCACTGCACAATGAAGTATTCAAGGCCAGTCAAATAAAATTTGAATACAACAATGTGCTGACAAAGCGACATCCTTACAATGACAACAATGGCAAGGTCAAAGCTGTGTATTCTGATACCCCTTACCTATATTTGGGTTTGGGAAAGTGCTTAAACACACTGGAACCAGAGTGTGCTGTCGTCACAGCTTACTTACACAGCATGCTTTACTTTGGAATAACCCTAAAATACACTCTTGAAAATAGTGGATTGTGGAGCTATCTAATTAGACAGATTATCTCTACATGCCATTGGTGCACAGCATGCTTGTGCGGCATGCATTAATAAAATTAATTTCTTAAATCGCATTAGGTGTTTTAAATCTGGAACAGTGAAGCATTTAGAACATTTTCTATGCTGTCTAAACAGAACACACTGTTTTCGACCTATTTAATGGACCATACTGTCCAGAAGAAGTTTGTTTGAAGACATTAGTATTATTGAGTGCAGACATTGTTTGTCACTACTATTCAACAGATGTTCGTCATTATAAACACACCAGCACTCCCCACCAACTATTTTGTTTGGCAAACTGCTTTTGGTTTCAGTTATCTCTGTTTAGGATGCTCAGCTGCAGCCTCTCGGTGGGATATTTTACTAATGCATTTAAGAGGCAGTTAATTGTAGCTCAGCTCCAGTGGTTTGGCTTGTGTCAACCTTGTTCCTGCAGTTCAACACAAAGGCACAAAGTCCCATTACATTCCCTGCTCACTCTTTTCCCTCATGACTGCATGGGACACTGTCTTTGCTTATTACTAAGTCAGTTTCTATACATGACGTCATCAAGCTCTTGGATTCAAACTGTAACTCGATTATAGACTTCGCTGACCATATCAGATCTTTTTAATGAAGCTCTTTGTAGAGAATAAGTCGGACACAAACACTTTACTTATATAAAAAGTGGATATGATTTCCTTATTTTTCAGTATCAATTAGTTTTACTAAAACCTCAGACAGCTCAGAAAATTGTAGATTTTTCCTGTGATATGAATATGAATGGAGAGACACTGAGCAACCATGGTGATTTAGGGGGGTAAGAGTGGAACTAATTGTATTTGATGATGTTTTGAACATTTAACTGGATTAACTCTTTAAAATAGCAAGTATAGGGAGATAAATCAAAAAGAAACTTCAAGCATTTGAAGATGTTGCTTTGCAACTACAATGCAAATATATCCAGCTTAGCCTACCTAAGGGGGGATATGATTCTGTTGAGATTTTCATATTTATTTTAAACAGTTTAGTCAGTGTTTTTGGACTTGGTGTTTAGATTACAATGGAAGAGACGTTTTGTTAGTCATTCCAGCAATTCAGCAGTGCTATCAAGGCTTCACAAAACACCCGCACACGCAGAACACCACTCTGTCACAAGCATAGTCATGTAATGTACATCTACAAACACACATACATGCATACATAGACCTAAATACAAACTTTATTTCAACTGCATTTCTATTCAGGCGGTCTCATGAAAATGTATTAGATGTCCTCCCAGACACTCACTCTGACTCCTTCTCATGTTACATAATTTCCGATGCCACAGTTTCTTTTATCTTTTTACGCTGCCAGTCTTTTCTTGAAAGAAGGTGGCCTAATCTCATACACCTCTTTATGAATGATCACAAATTTCTGTTAAAATGGAACTATTGAGGTCTTAAGGTAGCCATTAATTCGAAGAAACACTGAAAATAAAAATAAAAAAAAAGATTGATTTCGTTAATAATAACAAATATACGTTGTTGCCTTTTAACCAGAGAAAATTGGTGTGTCAGAAAACTTTAAAAGCTTGTACAACAGGATCAAAGACCTGACCAAAGCTGTGATTGTCAGCAGAGGGGTCTGTCTGCACTGTGATAGGCTCAGAGATGCCAGCTTTAGCAGCAAGTTGTTATGAGTTTTCAAGCTTCCATGTAGCTTCAAGGGATTTTACTCAGATTGCGGCTGAGGGATCCTGATGCGTTGAGACTTTTTAGAGAATGCCAGGGTGGGCCTGTTTAAGTCCCATTTCCTCCCTGCTATTCTCTCCTCACTTTATATCTAGCATGTACACTCAAACGCACTCCTTTTCACCACGTGTTACTGTCCTTCCTTACAAATCCACTCAATGTGTCAGTTCTACATTAGATGCAGACTGGATTCAAATCCACACAAAGCACTGATCTTCTCAGCTTTCATGGCTGTAAGCTTCCAATAGAGTAAAGAACCAAAGAACAGACTTTTCCTGCACTACAAAAGTTTGATGGGCTTGGGGATATTTATGAATCAAAGGGCGAAAGTCCTCTAATGGTCACAGCTACAGCTAATGAATCCTTCATTAATGCTTATCTGATTCTCTTGACAGAAACCTTGGAAAGTCAGGCCTGCGGGTGTCCTGCCTTGGATTAGGTAAGTGATTGTTGAGAAATTTTCAGCATCTCAAAGACTTTTGAACTGACAACCCCAAGGTCCTTGAACTTGAGAAAAGTGAGGGAGAATATTCTATAACATGTTTTAGTAAATTTGTCTTAGTATCATAAAATGGCTGCATCGTGTTTCTTGAACAGTAGATGTATCAACACCTGATCTATGTACACATGTGGTGGTGTATTGACATTCGACTTCCTGTCACCCTTTTTAGGAACATGGGTGACATTTGGTGGACAGATAACAGATGAGGTGAGAGCAGATGTATTTTGTCATCTTCCATCAGTCAGAGGTTGGGAATGGAAACCCTCTATATGACCGGGCCTATCTTGGATTGCTCAAGAAACATATTTTTACTTTAAGGGACAACGTATTACAAGAAAGGGCCAACACAGGATAAACATGCTAAAGGATGATCTTCCTTTGTCCTGTGAAGGAAATTTTAATTATTCAGAAGCCCGAGCACTGCGCATTAGTGATCCCTCATCCCCCAGTTTGCTCTCCCTCTTCCTTCCCCCCTGTTCTCTCAACAGATGGCGGAGCAGCTGATGACTCTGGCTTATGAAAATGGCATCAATCTGTTTGACACAGCAGAGGTCTACGCTGCTGGGAAGTAAGTATATCCTGTGCCACAGGTCTCTCATCAGTCAGGAATAACACCTAATATTATAAAGCCAATACGGTATCTTCAGTGCAGAAGCCAACCCAAACAATGAGTGTGATTGCATTTCTCTTCGCTCTACTCCAAGCATTAGAAATATTGTCACTCATCAGTATTGCATTGTTTCAGAATAAAAGTCCTGACAATTGTGGTGCTGGAGGACTTGCTGCCAGGATTATTTACATAATCACACAATAATTAGCTTGTTTTCATCTTGCCCTACTTGTCTTTGTCATTAAAAATAACATTTCATGACTCCTGCCCATCAAGTAGTATTGTCAGTGCAGCTGTCAAGCCCACGCAAGCCACGCCATGGCAGACAGCCGTGGTGGTGCTCCTCTTTTATACGTATATTAATTTTCAAAATAGAATATCTGTTTTCATAGATTTTTGGATATGCTTTTTTCCTTACCAACACCTGTATAAGTCAATACCGAGTAATAAGCTGATATCAGTGTGTTTAAAAAAAAAAAAAAAAAAAACAGCTAAATCAAATGTATACTACTACTCTAATTTCTTCATTATTGTAAGACATGGCTCAGGTATAATCTTGGTAAAAACATGAACAGATACATCAAAACACTAAATTTATTTTATTACAGTGGAAACTGCTTACAATGATCAAAGCCTTACCTCAGAATCATGCATTCATGTACAAATGCTACTAAAATAATCTATTTATATTAACCAAGTAGTCAGGTTACACTGACCATTTTGTCATAATTGACAACATGTGCAAAAGGAATTTACTGTTGTAGCCCTCTACTGAAAGATGTCGCTTTCTCTGCTTTATCTCTCTGAGTGACTTTTGTCTCTCATTGTTGCAGTGACATTTATGAGGGTTCAGATATTCATAGACTTGGTCTGAATTTACAGGGTAGCTAGCTGCTGATATTTTTAACATCTGAAAGCAGCTCCCTGATGTGTTATAGCTGTGTGTAATGATGGTTCAAGTTCCAGCATGGATTAATCTGGTTTTGTGGTAACTTGGGTGCTTTGAAATAATCTAAGGGATTATCCCTTTCAAACAGTATCTGTGATTAACAGAACCAGGTCCTTTTTTAATCCTGCCAAGAATATTTCAGTTTTGTCTTTGTTTGCTGAGATGTGTCAAGAGTGCTACTGCTGTGAAAACATGCAATAGGTCTCTGTGGCTCTTTCAATTTCAGGACAAATTCCTCAGCAGCTCTTGTCCTACTGCCATAACTATACGTTTCCTTGTTCTGAAGAGTTCTGAACAATAGATTTGTCATTTTTAGCCACAAATTTGATCTTTGAAACATAAATATTACCAATTCTGACTTTAATCATCATGTGCCCAGGAACCAAACCACAATTCAACTGAAAACACAAATCAGTGTGGCACGTGCAAATGTTTGCGACAGCATGTCACATCGCTCAGTATGTGCTGCAAAGGTGTTAATCCATCTGACAGCTTTCAGCACGAACCAGCGCAGAGGAGCTTATATTACACACAAACACACACGCATGCACGCGCAAGCATAGAACAAATCTTATACTTGGCTAATCAGAATCGAGAAGGCTTTCATTTGAAATCCTTGGTTGTGGCTTACTGTGTTAGACTCGGCGAACATGAAGTAGTTGTTGGTGTCTCTTGTTGGCAGCTGTATTGTTGATTCTGTGCAGTGATAGTAGACAGGTAAACACCCTACTCAAGCACAGCGCTTGGCAGTTTCTGGCTGTTTGTTCTGCCTTAGATTTATAAAACTCTCAAATACAAACATTCAACATATAGAGATATTTAAATATTGATTGTGATATTTAGCATGTCCATCCCCATATACAGGCTACTATTTCTCATATATGTGTACAATTGTGCAAATTTACATATACTGCTAATCCCCTTTTGCTGCCGTTATCAGTGAACACATGTAGCTTCAAAGCATTTGAAAATGTGTGAGTAATTGGTAGAATAGAAATCCCATCTTCATTTTCTTTCAGACTTAAACATTGTGCTCTAGATGCATAGTAATCACATGATATTGTGTAAGAGCAGTGACAAATTTGTAGCATAATTACAGAGCAATCTAAAAGTAATGTATTAAATCCATGAAAATTGCAGCTTTTCAGCACTGCTTTTGCTGTAAGTCATAACGACTCAGCACTGGGATAAGAACTAATTAATGGATGAAGAAAGTTAACCTGCTCAAGGCACACTGCGTCTTGGCTAAAATGACTCACATTTCAAAAGGGCAACACATTCACATACTGTTATTTACACATTATTGCTTGCATAAGAGCACTGGTTGTTTAAAAAGGTGTGGGTTCAGCTGGCAGGTCACAGCAGTTGAATCCTTGAGGAATTCAGTAAAGAAAACATATTCATGGCTTTTATATTAAAGCAGGACCAACAGCACATAATGATAACAGATACACAAAAATATTGAAAATTTCCTTTAAAAAGTCATATGAATTTATATTAGGTATTATCTTCATTCTTCATCACTTACCCTTTACAAATACATCAAGATGCAAAGGGCAACAATCAGGCATTTTTCAAAACATAAACTAATGCTTCATATAAAGGAATTAAATGTGTTTTTGAAAGCACAGGTCAAATTAATGTATTCCCCAAATTTGGGTTTTGAGTATCTGCCCTAGGTATCAATACATGCAAGTTCTGCTTCAAAACCTGATTTTATATTGGCTGCCTGGTTTATCACTCTAAATGTTATCATTTCATTTCATCAATGTCATTAGAGCTGTTGTCAGTTCAGAGAGAAATCTGTAATTTTGGGGGGAAATGAGTTTGTAGTTGAATGAGAAAGAGTCTGTCAAGAGCTGCACTAATTTGGTTTTTCAAAAAAATGTATCAAATAGATAAATGTATTGTGATAGACTAATACTGATAGAAGAGCATGAATTGTGAGAATGAAACCCAGGTTAAATATATGTGAATTTTAAATTTATTAATGTCACATTGTCAGTGGTGACCATAAATTTGTGTTTTCTAGTTTAGCTGAGTTTTAGCTGGTTACTCCAAAAACAAACCTCTCTTTAAAATGTACTGACACACTGCAATAATGCCAATTCATAAATGAGATGACGTGGTCATTTAAACTGCATCAGTTTGAGCAGCTATCTTTATTCATCAGCTTCAAAGAATTCAAACTAAATCCTAGTAGTGGTGATTTCTTACCTGTGTATTGCCAAAGTACATTTTATTGGAATTATGTTACAAGGCAGTGCCTCATTATCTGGTATAGTGAGAGGACTAAAGACACATCCTACCGACAGGTTTCTGCCCTGCCTTAATGAGCCCCATGTTGGAGTTAATGCCACTCATTAGCACCCCCGTGGCTGCTAATGATTGGCATGGTGGTGGCTCCACATCACAGCTGTGCCCAGGCCCCGCTGTCTCTGACCTGACAGCAGTCCTAAAAAGGTGCACTCTTCAGCAAAAGCTTCCCTCTTTATTATTTCACTGTTACCATTGTTATCTGTGCAGAGTCAGACAGTTTTTAATCTAAGGATTCAAATTATCCTTCAGACGATTGGATGTAAACAATCTTATAATTTCAAGCCCATTTTAAGCAATCGTTCTTTCTCCCCATCTGTTTTGCAGGGCGGAGGTGGTGCTCGGCAACATCATAAAAAAGAAAGGATGGAGGTATGATTCACACTTAATTTGGTTTGGTGTTTTTTTTAATTTCCGTCTCAGCCAGCCTCTCTAATCTTGTACTATCTCAATCCTTGCGTATATTGGGAGGCTGTGTGTTGTGAACTGGAACGGTAAGGTAGGCAGATGAAAGATTAATGCAGGCAACCATGCCGCGCTGTGGGACTCCTGTGTCCTTCCACGAAAATGCTGAATAATGGATGAACTTATAGTGCCTTGTCATTTTATCTTTCCTGGATTGGCATTTGTATAACTTTGTCACATTATACACCTATTCACTGATTGGTGCTGGCTGAGTTCTGGCACAGTCACGTTGACTGTGGGTGAGTGTGACATTGAGGGAGTAAGATAGAAAGGCAAGATACCTGAGTCTGAGATTTACATCCTGTTTATACATATAATAATGTGTTTCCACTGATCTCAGGTTTCGACAGCGCCAACACTTGAGGCTTTCCTGTGTGTTTGGCAGCTGTTATAATTAATGTGTTTTGTTTTCCTACTTTCAGACGTTCAAGTCTGGTGATAACAACTAAGATCTTTTGGGGTGGAAAGTAAGTCTCATTTGGTTGCTTCCAAATGAAAAAGCATATATTTTCTTCACTTGTTTGGTGCCCCCAGTAAGGGCATCATCTTACATCAAAACTGGTCTGATGGCTGGTACTTTCAGTAAAGCTAAAACATATTACATCATATTTTAATATTTGGCTTTATTGTCATCCAAGAGAGGTTGGTTGCTTTACATTTCAAATACTTGCTCTTAAACTGAGTATTGTTTTGGTTGGTTGGGGTTTTTGTTTGTTGTTGTTGTTGTTGTTTTGTTTTTTGTTTGTTTGTGGGTTTTTTGTTTTGTTTTTTTGTTTGTTTGTTTGTTTGTTTTTTTGTTTGTCCCCCAGAGCGGAGACTGAAAGGGGTTTATCCCGAAAACACATTATAGAAGGTAAATACCGGCGCTGCAGATTATTGGATTAAATGCTGACACAACCACAACAAAATACTCCCTAATTAGTTGTTTTGGCTCAAGGGACCGAAGCTAAATTTTAATAATTGGCATACTCTTGGATTTAATGAAGTTTCCACCAAAACTTTTTGAGTCAATAACCCTGTAAAAAATAAAGTCTAAAAATCTTATTCACCAATCATTTGGATGTTTATGAAGAATTTAATGGTGTAGTACAGCAGACACTCACTACCACTTACTTACTGCAATTGGTATTTGTAGGGTTAAAGGCTTCCCTAGAAAGACTGCAACTGGACTATGTGGATGTGGTTTTTGCCAACAGACCAGATCCTAATACACCAATGGAAGGTAATGATTCATTGCTTCTTTTTACTTGGAATTGCTAAATGTTGTTTCTTACCCTCTCACATGCTCTTCACCATTCTTTCCACTGTGTATTGTTGTATTGCACTTCTTTTCTGTCTCTATGGCTACTGGAAAGTGAAGACTGGGATTTATAAACCTCTAGTTACTGAAATATCTATTATTAAATGCTGCGTGTTGTCCTGGTGCTTCCACCTCCACAGTCAGAATGAAGATAGATGACTAGATGGTGATGCTGGAGACCTTTAAATGGCAGTGGGCTAACTGCGTGGGTTCAGCTGGTCATACTCTATCAATATCAGAGTTTGTCTTTGGGTTAAAGTTTGGTCACAGGTCACCCTCTTCCCTTCAGTTTGATGCCTCACTAGCTCAGGCTCTTTCACGATACTTTAGTGTCTTGTTAGCCAGAAGTAGGAGGTGTCACTGTAAAAATCCACATGGTTCTTTTTCCCATCTGCCCTTTTAAAGATTGAGCACAGATCACGTGGACAGCATCGAGTCTATGCTTTCAATCTACAGTGGTTAAACCATCTGGTACCTTTTTTTTTCTGGCTATAGCTAAAGGGAAGCATACAGGGTAAAACGAGGTGAACTGCTGTTCTTTCACTTTACAGAGAAACCCTCTTAAGGCAAGAACCCACTGGATGATAAGAGGGCTGGTTTGTTAAGCCAACGAGTTTTCAGAAACGGCACATCAGCAGCATTGGCTAGATGGACAGGGGATTACTGAGAGTTGACATACCCCTGTTTTTATGCTCTCCTGGTCCTGGTCTTGTAGGCGACACTGTGATCAGTATCTACTGTAATATATTTGTTATTTTGGCCAGTGGTCCCTGACAGATGGTAACCTCAACCTACAAAAGGACGGAAATTACAGTCAGATGGTGTGAGAATTATTTTGCTATCACATAGTCAGATATTGCTGTAAAATAAAATCCCTATCTGATGGCTTCATCGAAGAAAGAACATGTTGCAAAGTACAGAAGATGTAGTCCAGTTTTAAACTAAGATTTGAACTGGCACAAACAGGTCTGTCATCGCCAATTTATTTCACTGTAGCATCGTGTTGATTTTAACATTACTGTCACTCATGTGTCCCTTGTTTTAGATAGATAACATGAATCATTCACCATTATGAGTCACATAATTGGCTTTTCCACATCTCTGGTGAATGGCCCAGTCTATTTGGATTGCAAATGATAGCGCACATCATAAGAACAAAAATATCGGACACAAACAAGGCTCTCTGTATCTGCCCTGTTGAAAATAATAAAAGAGTACTGGAAGGTCTGTAAACACAGCAGGTTGAAACTGTGATTGAAGCTGTTTGTGCAATTTTTGTCTAATATTAATTTATTTATTTGACAGAAACGGTTCGAGCAATGACCCATGTGATTAATCAAGGCATGGCCATGTACTGGGGAACATCCCGCTGGAGCCCAATGGAGATAATGGTAAAGATTTAAATTATCGGTATTGATGACTGCAATACACAAGAGGTTTTAGGAAATTCCTAATACAGCATTAGGATGTTTCTCCTAGTATCACAAAGCTTGGAATTTCTACCTTGTTTTATCTTAAATGCTCCTGTATATGTCTTTCTTTCATGGCTTCCTGCAGGAAGCATATTCTGTGGCTCGACAGTTCAACCAGATTCCTCCCATCTGTGAGCAGGCTGAGTACCACATGTTCCAAAGGGAGAAGGTGGAGGTGCAGTTACCTGAGCTTTTCCACAAGATAGGTGAGCAGTCATGGACTTGTACCTTTGCATAGATTATTAGATGGAAGTTTTCTTTCGAGTGCTGTAGCTGAACAGAAATTATTAGACTGCAAAATATTGGACGCAAATTCTGTTTGACGAGAAATAATTCCCCCCACCACCCTGAAACGGAAGCGTTGGAAGAGGAATGAGAAATTAGTCCAAAAAAGACTGAGCCCACAACATCAGTAAATTTTATGTTACAGGCTTCATTACAGTAATAGGCTACCCAAATCTCCTTAAATAACAGCAGCAGAGTTTTCAACAAGTAACTGTATAAAAACTTTTGTTTTCATGCTGTAAATTCTCACTGGCTGTGACATTATGTCACTGTCCAAAAAAAAAAAAAAACATGGGCTGACTTTCACCACTTTTGATATAGAAGATGTCACAAACAATTGGCAGTCTGATGCTTGACTGCCAGATGAGAGAAGATGGGCTCAGACATTTCAGATTGTCTGTAGGCAGCTGCTCTGCTCAGTCTAGCAAAGTCCATTTTAAAATCCAATTCAAAAGGAAGAATCTGAACAAATGGATTAAAGTTGTGCAGCAGGAATGTAGTGTTACTTTTGCTTCTCTTGACTCAATTATATTTTATAATCCAATGGAAAGGTTGAAAGGATGCTGATGATGTTTGTGTTTCCAGGTGTGGGGGCCATGACGTGGTCACCACTGGCCTGTGGGATCATCTCAGGGAAGTACGACGGCAGGGTGCCTCCGTACTCTCGAGCCTCTCTGAAGGTAGACGAGACGCGCTAGATGTTTTCTGTCTCTATCCCACCTTGATCATTTGTGCTGGTCTCGCTGTTGTAGTTTTTTCTGACTGGTTGCTGGTTGTTTGCTTATCGTGTGTTTGTGTCTTTCAGGTTCTGTAACTGTGCAACATCACATGTATCTGTGTGTTTTCAGTGCCATGTTGACGCCATGCACTGTGCATCTCTTCACAAGCAGTGCATTCAACACTGGTTGCCAGCTGGTGTCAGCTTAACGCACATGAGCCACACGATACATGTGCACAACTATGTATTCACACAGAACCATGTACAGCATGTTCGCACACCAACAAAATGTTGATTTGCCACAATGGACAGCAGCACTTTTTAAATGAATCAGTGATGATCAAAATCATCAAAGCAGGCCAATATGGTATTCCACAACTCAAATGTGGCTTTTTTGCCCTAAGCATAAGGGAGAACTGTCACATTAACCAAACATGAGGAAGAGAAACACTTTCCCCGATTTAGCTCATTGAGCACTCAGAGAGCCAGTGGAACATTCTCTTTAAAGTGACAGATGATTTTAGAAAGTGTACAGAAATATAGTTTCATCAGCAACAACCACTTTTTTCCCTATTATGTTAATTTGACTTTATTTTCTTGAAAACAAGATTTTGGCATTTCTCATGACGACTGAGTCTCCGAGCTAACATCTGATAATGCAGTGATCTGTCCCTTTGGTGGAGTGGCATGTTGTGTATCTGTGGCTTGTGTGTCTGTGGCTGTCGACAAGACCACTTGCTCTCCATTTCGGTGTTGCACAGTATCTTTGGCAACTTGTATGGAATGTTTAGCTGTTTGGTTCAGTGTTGCCTGTGGATGTTTGTGATACTTGGTTCATTAACTCAGTGACTAATCCAACTGGTCCTAATGTGCTAGTAACAGCAATTTATGTTGATGATATGAATACTTGGAGATTTTGATATTAGAAACCCATGCTACTTAATTTTAACAAGTACAGTACTGGATTTTTTTTTACATACAGAATTTTTTATTGTATCTTTATGTTTCTGACATAATGAACTCAATGTTAAGTAATTCAGAAAGCATAGCTGAAGAAGTTTCCGTGGCTGAGGTGTAGACAGCAGGAGACAGCCACGTGTTTAAAAACAGGCCCTGGTTACACAGGCACTGCAGTGCAGCTGTGTGAGCAGGGCTGTGTTTTTGAGCAGGTGTGCTGTGTTTTTGACAGGGTTACCAGTGGTTGAAGGACAAGATCTTGAGTGAGGAGGGCCGGCGTCAGCAGGCGAAGTTGAAAGAGCTGCAGGCAATCGCGGAGCGGCTGGGCTGCACTCTGCCCCAACTCGCCATCGGTACGCAGATACACTCTGCCGCTCTCTCTCTTTCTGTCTGTCTGTCCGTCCCTCTACCTCGGATGGTCTGATGTCAGCATGCTTGCTGCTGTCTGGTGTGACTGTCAGTGTGTTGTGTGAGTCTGTGCTGTCACTACTGCATATAGATAAAAATGGAATGAGTAATAAGAAAATAAGAAACAATGCATTTGAAAAAGACATGTGGCAGCTGTCTATTAAGATCTAACAGCAAAAGCAACAACATGGATGTACAACACTAAAAAACAATGATATCTAAATATCAACATATGGAATGCAGTTGTATGTATTTGTGTACGCAGGCCTATGGCGTTCCCTGATGTTAATATGTATTTAACAGTCTTCTGTGTCAGCATTTAAAAAGCATCCCAGATATAAATCCAAGCAGACCAATATTGATTCACTGCTGTGCAGGAAAGTGAGAATGTGCAAACCCCAAAGATGCACGCTCCCGTGAGGGCTGTTAAACTCTCAGTCTTGTGGGACACAGCGAATAAATCTAGGGCTCGGTCTCATATCTGTGCACAGATCACAGCCGATTTTTCACCCTCGCAGTAATGCAGTGTCATAGATTAGTTTTCTCGGTCCATTAGTGGATACCCCCATCTCTCCCAATTACCATAAATCTTTCTGCCACTCCTGAAGGCAACACTAGAGATTTATATCTACAGTGTAGTCCTTTACAACACATTGTGGCACTCATGTTTTGAATGAAAACAGCATAAGGCTCTTCTCTGCCGTAGGCTTGATGCTGAGGCCTGGTGCCGCTGCTGTAAGCGTGAAATTCAGGGAGAGTTTGTGAATGCTGTGAGCGTGTCAGACGGAAGATCTACTCTTTTTTGGCCATATGCTCATGCTCGTGTTTGGACCCATAATTCCCAGCATCAAATTCTCCATCTCTTTATGCTATGATCTGTTTATAGTGCATTCTTCCTGATTGCAAAAGCAATCAGTCATATTGCGTAAGACAACTCTCAATTATAATAACACATCAAATAGAAAACAGACATTTCTTTTTGTCAGTTTCTTGAGAGAGATCACCAAAAGAAGCACTTTTGCTGCATAATATTAACAGATTACAGTGTTGGTGTCAGACATGTTTGTCAACAGTTCCTTAGCAACTTAAATATCACAATTTTTTAACTCTGTATTTACATAATTTTTTCTTGCAAAGAATGCAAAAATGCAGGAGACAAATTCATTCACAAGTAATGTTTATCAATAGGATCTGTAACTGCAATGGTAATTTTTTTAAGTGATTTTATTTTTAATCAATAGTTTCCACTCTATATAATTGAATAATCAACCAAACATATTTCAATTTGGTCAAATCATTCTGGAGTGTCATTTTCGCAGATGCATAAGCTTTTCATGGACATTGGACATTTTACAGACAATTAATCAAAGAAATAATCAACAAATGAATCAGTAGTTATATTGTTAGTTGTAGGCCTGGTAAATGAACATTAAGCTTCACAATGATGGCTCGTACTTAGACATTTTAAGTTCATCTTTCTGATATTACTTTTCACTTTTACGTTCTTATGTCGTGCTAGTGCTACTTTTAGTAGCTAAGAATCTAAATGTTTCTTTCAAACTTAAAGCTTTTACATTGAAGGCTTTTGGCAAGCTTTAATGTTGGACATGAAATTCTGCAGGGGTTTTGGTGTTTTATCAGACTTCGGAAAGGAAATGTAATTTTGCATGTGAAAAGAAAATTCTACTTCTAGAGATGTTGTGAAGTGTGTGTCTGATTCAGGGATGTTTTGTGTGTTTGTGTGACGGCCATCACGCGGGTGTCATTGCTCTTTACTGGTTTCCCGCAGCATGGTGCCTACGGAACGAGGGGGTGAGCTCTGTCCTTTTAGGGGCATCCAACACTGACCAGCTGATGGAAAACATAGGAGCGATACAGGTGAGGCGGCTAAGTGAATGTATGTGTGTCTGCTTTCTTGGGAAAATATCACCTGACCTGTTTCATCAGGCCTTGATCCGTGCCTCACAGACCATAACAGCAGCCTCATCTGCCCGGTTGAGCTCGGCCTCGTGGGCAGTTTGTTGCTGCATGCTTGGATGCTTTACTGTACCGAGTTAATAAGGTCAGCAGCACATCAGTTGCCGGGGAGATTGGAGGAAAGCTTATGGCCGCTCCTTCGCTCTTGATACACTCTTTTAATGGGGTTTTCAGACCGTTGGGGGTGTACGCTCTCTCCTCAGATTATGTCTGGCCTGCAGTGAAGAGCATTGCTCCACTCTTCTATTCTGATGTACATGTAGACACATTAGCATTGTGTGCGCCCGCCATACATTCCCCTTCCCCAGCACATTTGATATTTCAGTTTTGAAATGCTCACATTTCCCCGGGGCTCTGCAGTTTCCCAGAGAATTTTACATCACAGACACGACAAAAGAAATGTTCTCTGAGCTGAAAGGAATATCCAAATAATATATATTTTTTTAAATCATTTCTTTGATTTCTGCTTCTTGGGAAGAGAGTATTAAATAATTTAATATTTCCTTAATGGGATTAGTTTGAAATGAAATAAGAAAACATACATTTGTTCTCCTTTAAAGGAAGTCTTAAATGTAGATTTTTAATTCCAGGCAATGTGAATTTACCCATGAATCATGATTTCCTACCCACAGTATATTTAAAAAGATTTTTAGATGTGTGCCTCTCTCCACTAAATGTTTGAGGGGAAAGAACTCCTTCAAAATCAGCATTAACAACTGAAGTGTAATTTCAATAATAAACAATATGACGCTGACCGCTGATCATGTATGCTGATTTAAGTTGGTTGTTGTGTTAAAAGCTGCTTGGAAATCACGCTTGAGCGCTATCTAGAGGCTGAGATGTGAAAATGTAAACGACCACCTCTGGAGGACAATGACACTGAACAAAAGCACACACAGGAATGTTCATTATTTCTTCATCTCTCCCTCACAGGTCCTTCCAAAGTTGTCGTCCTCCATCACACACGAGGTGGACAGCATCCTGGGGAACAAGCCGTACAGTAAAAAGGACTACCGCTCCTAACACGCAGCATGGCCCCGCCCGGCAGGGCTGCACCCGGCCTGCAGCCGCAGTGCCCCACCTTTGCCTGATCCTCTGTTTGCTTGAGCTTTTACTGAGTGAGACCCTGGCGCATGAGTCTGGCCACACCAAGGCCACCCAGGGCACCTCATTTAGTTACAGGGATAAGAAAAGAAAAGGGGGAAAAAATACAGTCACCTCCACAGAAAAGGAAGGGATTGACAAAGAAAGACAAAAGTGGAAGAGGGATATGCGCTCATACTTAAATCAGTGATACATTCAATTCAGCTGAACATATTTTAAAACCGTAGAGAAAAGTACTTTTTAAAAAAAAAATAAGCACACGCTTGCTTGGCAGTCTTTTTATTTTTTCGGGCTTAGTTCTTTTGTTTGTTTTTGTTTCTAAAACTGAATGCAACTACAAGGAAGATTAAGTTCATGCTGTATGAATTTACAAGAACTACCCTGTTGCACATACCATCGCTGTGCATTTGTTCCCTAGACATTCTGTTTACAAACACCTGTGTACTGTAAGACTAAGTCACGGCTCTCTGAACCAATTTTATCTGTTGTCAACGTTATCAGTGTATGAGCCACATCATGGGCTTTAACAATCAGCACTTTAGTATTGTCAGTAGATGTTGGGGGATGGTTGTTACAGTCTTATCTCAGCCATTGCACTATTAAAATCATAACGCCTCCTAATATTTTCTCTCATTGGCAGTGCATTGGTCCAGCCTGATGCTCTGACACTGCTGCTGTCTGAACATGACAAGTAAAGTTGTGTGTTTGATAGGGCTGAGGGACTGGGGGGGTACAGGAGAGCCTCCTCCACCTCCGTCCTGACCGGTGAACTGTCTCTCATGAGGAGTCAGGGAACTGCCACTGAAGTTATTAGCTATTTATTCACCCCAACAAAAGGAGCCGCAGCGTAAAATCAAACGCAGTGTCCCGTTTCAGCCGGTTCTGTTTCTCAGGCTGTCATATCAATGCCGCCTTCACATCTCATGGAAATTTCTCCTTGATCGAATTCTGTTCAAGTGTTTTGCCTTATTTAGAGCTGCACCAGACTGTGCTGTGTGCTGTGGGCGTTGGTGTGGACGAATAGCTCGTACCCAGTTTATACGGGAATGCTGACTGGTGGAGTGTTTGTCGTGAGGAAGAGGTGGTGTTTCCGTGTAATCGGTGAGTAGCAGCAGCTCAGGGAATGGAGATGGTGGTGTTAGTGTGTGTGGGCGTGCATGTGGTCAGGAGGTTGTATTTACTCTGTCTGTCTTTCTCTCATGTGTGGACACTGAGGAGGATCAGTGACGTTTCAGTGTGGCTTGAGCCAAAGATTTTCTTCCTCTTCTTTCATTGATGACACACCTGAGTGTTTCACTCACTTCCTGCGAGATTAAAGAAATCATCTTGGTGCATGTGCCGTCCAGCTTGTTATCTAAGGTACAGACGTTACTCCGTATAGATCTTTACTGACCATGTTCATATACTAGTTATATACAGAATGCTTAGTACAACAGAATAATTTAGGATCATACAGTAAGGTTTGTTTCAAGCAGCTTACAACTTGAGACATATCAGAAGTATTACAGGATTTCACGCCACCTTGTTGTCATTCTTTCTTCTTGGGTGCTCTCTTGCTGTGATTTAAAGCACAAGTGGATAGCATGTGATACATCTTGAAAACATAAACTCTTCACCTGGCCTACAGCACCTACAGGACAAGCAATGTCCCGCTACTGCCCTTACTAACACTTGTAGATAACAACCTTTGCTAACAGCTCAAACTCGGAATTCTTAGCCGAATCAAATACAGATTAAGAAAGCCTTCGCATTGGTGCAAATGAGGGTGTGAATGAGATGCAGCTTCTTCTGTTTAAATGGAGTACAACAGTGAAGTGATTCAGTGTCTGCTGTTGACCGTGTGTGTGTGCGCACATATTTGGCCGGTGGGGGGCAACAAAACTAATCCTATGCTTTAGCCCATTGCGTTGCTGGAGTCTTGTATACATTTTGAGTTGCCGTGTCTCACACTGTAGGTCAGAGTGTTTCGGCCTGGTGTAAGCTGATGCTGCTTACTCAGAAGAAGGAAAGCAAAGAACATTTAGTTTAGCTGTGTAGTTGTGTAACCAAATATCACCTACAGAGAAGAAGTGTGAAACTGAAAAGGGCAAGGTTCAACAGTTTGGGAAATCTGGTTATTTGCTTTCTTGGTACGAGTTAGAAAGGAAGACTGATACCATCCCATAATCAGTCTGTAACATGAAGCTAAGGCCAGCAGCTGGCTCGCTCAGTTTAGCATTCTGACTGGAAACACAGAAACAGCCAGTTTAGCTCCATCCAAAGATAACATTGGCCAAGTAAAACAATTCTTCAATGTGCTGCTACAACCTACAGGAACGAGCTAATCTCCCAGCATGCACTCTGGTGTTAAAGGCTGAGTGAAACTAGATACCAGTCAACGTTTGAATATATTAAATTACCACATAATATGCCAAGTATTAGTGATGTCTTTGTTCATTTATGTTTCAACATGAGATATTTATAACCAAAAGAAAAGTGCTCGCTGTGTCTATTCTGGGAATTAGAAATGTTTTTATGAGCTACGTGTGTTCAAAATGGTATTTTTTTTTCCTTTTTTGATGCAGTGAGAATCGATGGTATTGTCTATTCCCGTGAGTTTGAGAACATTTGGTGTTCTAAATGACGTTATGGATGCGAGGTGGAGGGTTTTTTTTGTTTGTTTTTCATGTCACTGAACAGCCGTTTGTACAGAAAACAGGTTCATCACAGGATTTATTTGTAGTTACGTTTGGAAGCTGATGCGTTAACCGAGCAGGCCGGCTGTTTCACACTGTGCTTAGTGAGGTGGCTGCGTGTTGCCCAAAGAAAACGGGAGTGTCAGTCTTTCCTAACTCACCTAGAAAGCACATTTCTAGCATGCTGAACTCCCCCTTTCACTGTTGTTGCTGTGCATTGCTCTGTGTGCGCTGACCTGCCGAGCAAAGACCTCACTGACGCTCGCAGGTCAACACACAGTATGGAAATAACTCTTATTGTTGTATGGCTGGAGTGTCTTTAGCGCTTTAAGTGGTCCTTGTTTCATCATATATTTGCTGTTCCTGACATATTTATGACTAGTTCAGAAATGAAACACAGATCGAGTTTATCTGAGAGAAGGTTCTGGATAATACAGAGACTATATTTTTATGTTTTGGCCTTTAAGGCTGTAGAGAGAATTAAAAGAACCATTTTTATTTTTTCATCTTGTTACATTTTTCCTGTCGGTGTTGTATCAGTTTTAGGACTGACAAAAAGAAGCAATTTCTTTGTGTTGTGTGTGTATTATGAGAAATGCGCAGATGTGAACGGAAAGGTGGACTGAATTCATACTGAAGACGACGTAGTGAGCGCCTGGTATCTTTTGTACATAGTTTGACCTTTGTATATAGTTCTGGTTGTGATCACCTTTGCCTTTTCTCTCTTTTTGATTTTTTTTTTTTTTTTTTCATTTGCAGGCGTTGCTATCTGCACTGTGCTTGAATCTGAAATTTAGACAGGATGTACAGCTTCAATCTTCAACAAAAATGAAATAATGATAAATAAGAATGATAAACAAACCTTTGTGTCTGTCTTTATTCACATGTAAAAAAAAACTCATTCTGGGTTGTAGATTGGGCCTTTATCCAGGGACAAACAAAAGATGCATTTTAAACTTATGGTACATGCGTAAAATATAAATATAAAGCAATTTATACACAAAACCCAAAAGAAGAACTTTACACACAATGAATGCTAGCTGTGTTATCCTAAGTGATAGATATCTGTCCAGGCTTTATTTAAAAGGAATGTGTTTCACTGTGATATTTACTATAAAAAAAAAATCCAGAAAGTACAGGAAAGCACTTTAGCACCACTGGACTGAGGCTAGTACTTCATTTCTGTATTGACTGAGTGGTAAGGTTGCCTCAGTGTCGGAGGTTACATCGTATACAGCAATACCACCCACTGTTTCATTTATCTACAGTACCCGCAAAAGGTTTCTGAGAACAAAGCATGAAACAAAACACCAAAAGTGCAGTAAAGGCAGCAACGTCGTGACGCTGCACTCTGAGGATGAGGCTTTTTTCTTACCCTGAACACTAAAGCTGGTGTGTGATTTTTCTTTTACGCCGGTTGTCCGCTGTGAGTGTGAGGATCGCCGCACTGCTGACAGCTCAGGCTGAAGCCACAAGTTCACTCAGATCTAAGGACATTTTGGCTCGAACAGGTCCAAACACAGAATTCCACTTCTCATCAGTGAGTCCGTTTCCATGAAGATCCTCCAGCTGCTACAACTCCCTGACAAGCTGTCACTCACTTGCTGATCTGCCCCAGTTCGGTCCTGCAGCGAGAGCTGCTATAATGAGTTGTTGTGCTGTGAGTCTGCTCTGCTGCTGCCGTAGGTGAGCTGTGGAGGTCCACCTGAGGAACAGCACACAAAAAGCTGAAAAACATTCAAATTCCTGAGAAAGTGCAGCTTCAGCAGTTCTGCCCACAAACAAAGGCACCAGCTGAATGTTGTCAGCACTTATTAAACAGTCAGCGAAAATCTCACAGGAGTCAGCAGAGCTTGTCACCTGCAGCCCACGTGGATGTAACGATGTGAAAGGATTGTCCTGGCATCAACGTACCTTCCTGACACGAGAGGCCGATCCAGCTGTGCAGGCAGCTGCAGCGGCCGCTGCGTCGGTCGCACTGGGCTCCGTTCTCACACTCACAGGTCTCAGTGCAGTCCGGCCCGAAGCGGTTCGCCCTGCAGACTGAACACAGCACACAGAAACTGCAGATGTCACACTATTCAAGTAGAAACGGTCCAGCAGGCGTTTCTGAGACATTCCTGGCCTCACCTCGGCTGTTTCTAACGTTTGCAGAGGTCAGTAACAGTCGAGTTTCTTCACTGAGGTATTCCTGTGAGTTTACTTACCGGCGTCACATCTGGGTCCAGTCTTCCCGGAGGAGCAGAGGCATCGTCCCGTCACAGGGTCACATGGACTGTCTTTATCACAGTCACACACTTTGGCACAGCCCAGACCGAAGGTACCCTGCTCACACACTGAGCGACATTCCAAGACATGAAACGGTTTTTTTAGGAAAAGGATGAATTAGCCCCAAACTGTCAGTGATCTGGTTATTTTACACGACTGGACCGACCTTTTTGACAGTGGACCCCGTAATATCCAGCAGGACAGATACAGAGGCCTGACATGGGATGACAGGACGCTCCGTTCTTACAGTCGCACTGCAGCTGACACAGCGGGCCGTGGAGACCAGGAGGACAGGCTGAGGATCAGAGAAAAGATGGAAAAGGTTTGAAGTCAACCCTTAGAATCTAAAATGTTCTCGCTGCAGTAATAAGTCCCACCTGCAGATCATTATGGATTTGCCATCTTGCGTTTTTGCATCACAATAATGTTAATCCACTCATTCTTTAAGAGGTGTATTGTGCATTTCTTTCCAGTTCTACAACATGTTTGGCCTTTTCATGAAAAGGCTCAGATTTCATTTGTAGGAAAATTTACAGATTTCAGGAAAAAAAAAAAAAAAGACTATCTGAAGAAAGCTCATATCAGGTCAATCGATAACTCTCATTCTTCATTAGTTCATCTTTCCTAAATCTAGTCGATGCATCTGCAGAACCATTTGAGTGCTATTAGAGTTTCAATAAAGTACTCAAGAGGATGCTGTACTGTATGTGGGATCAGCTCAAAATAAACTCCAGCTCCTGTTCAGCATAACGAAGGAACATATTGTTCAGAACACGTGCAGCAGTGGAGATGTTTGGCTGCACTGAGATGTGCCAGGAGGGTCAGTTTACTGTTGGTTGGTCTTTAATTGGATTTATCTTTGTGTTTCAGTCCTCACCGTGTTCACACAGATGTCCATAGTAGCCTGCACCACAATGACATGTCCCCATCACTCTGTCACAAGTGCCGTTATTTTGACAGTTACATTTCAGCTGGCAGTCGGCACCAAATCTTCCCGTGGGGCATTCTGGGAGACAGATGAATAAACAGGAGTCAAGCTCGTGGCCTAAGACCCGTCTTGATGTTTAGGTTCAGCATGCACCAGTAGGTCGTATATGCAAAGTGTGAGTGTTGTCACCTCTGTCACAGTGAGCTCCAGTCCAGCCCAGACTACAGCTACACTTCCCACTAACAGAATCGCACACTCCTCCATTACTGCAGTTACAACGTTGAACACAGTCTGCCCCGAACCAGCCTGGAGCGCAGCCTGAGGCCAAACACACACACCAAATCAAACTATCGAAAACATCTGCCAAATAAATATAGAAGGATCATTAGCAAAAGAAACAAATGACAAAAACAAGACAACTAAACTAAAAAGAAAACTAAAAATTATTATTTTGGTCTCAGCAATTCCTGCTGTTGTCTCTATAAAGCTCTTTTGTTTTCCTTCTTTGGAAGAAGCCATTTTCTCCACCTCAGCATGAAAAACAATTTAGACTGGTATGAAAATTGCCCGACTGAATTCATTACAGTAACCACAGTCTGGGTGATGCCAGAGGAGTCTGGACTGAAATGATCAGAGGGCCCATCTCAGACATCCGAGCCTCCTCACATGTTCACAGAGAAGACCCACAGATGAGACTTCAAGGCAAAAGGGAAATGATATGAACAGTCGTGACACTCACCATGTCCACAGTCCTCTCCTCTTCTTCCAGGGCTGCACACACACCGGCCTGTAACCGGGTCATTCTGGGCTCCCTCTCCGCACATCGCCACCTGAGCACAGTCGACTCCGTAACGCCCAGCTGGACATGCTGTCAACAGCAAAACACACACAGGACAATTGTCTCCCTGTTGCCGTGATACTCATCTCCATATTCACTGCCACTACGGCAGCTTCTGCTGGACTTACTGATGTTGCAGCGGGCTCCTATAAATCCTGCTGGACATTTACAGGCTCCAGTGGAAGGAACACATGTGCCTCCATTTTCACACTTGCACTCCCTTTCACAGTTAGGGCCATAACGCTGCTCTCCACAGACTGAACATGAGGAACAAACAAGGGTCACATCACCTGAAAGCTTTGCATTCCTTTTAAAGTAAAGTTTGGGTAGGAATGTGTTTCTCAACCCACTTTGGTCACACTTGGGACCGTGGAAACCTGGAGCACAGTAACACGATCCGGACACTGGGTGGCAGAGCTGGTTTGTCTCTGAGCACTGACAGAGTCGGTTACAATTCTGCCCATATGTTCCTGGGAGACAAGCTGACGGAGAAATGCTGTCGTTCAGTGCTTTTTATCATAAATGTTACACAATCAGTAATTTGCTGACATTAATGACTGTAATGTCACTGAAGCGCTCAGCGTGGATGGCAGCTGTGGATTTAGCAGCCAAATTTCAGTCCTGCAGGACTCACTCTGTTCACAGCCGTTTCCAGTGAATCCAGGAGGACAGCCACACTCTCCAGAGACGTGGTGGCAGGACGTGCCTGGAGCACAGCTGCAGCGCTGCGTACAGGCCTTCCCGTACATACCCGGCAAACATGCTAAAAGAAAACAACAACAATGCATCATCATTTGTCCAGTTCACTGACCAGAGACACAAACAATCAATAAACAGCCATTTTTTAAGGAATTCAAAGAGGATAAACACATTGAGAAGTGTGAGAGAGAATTTTCGTCCAGGAAATAAACAGAAATAGCTCTAAAATTACAAAGTGGAGCAGCTGAATGACAATATCAAGTAAATGGGTGAATAGCAGATCAGATTTAGCAAATACTCAATTCTGGTTAATAATTTAGTTTTTTTCGTTTAATAGTTGTAGTGAATGTAAAAGTTATTGTCTTAAACTGCAAGTTTGTACCTTTGTCACAGAGTTTTCCTCTCCAGCCTGGAGGACACCAACACTCTCCAGTGACGTGATGGCATGAAACCCCGTGTGCACACTGACAACTCTCCTGACAGCCAACACCAAACAGGCCTGTGCCACACGCTGAGCACAGGAATGTACCAATCAGAGGTTATAATGAACAAAAATACACAGTATGGCCAGACCCACGATGCAGCGGGTTCATTAATTCTGTTTGATTTACACAGCAGAAGCTCACCTTTCTCACAGCGCTCTCCAATCCAGCCGGCACCGCAGCTGCACCGCCCGGTCTGTCTGTCACAATGACCATCATTCTCACATTCACACTGCTGCTGGCAGTCCGCTCCAAACCAACCCGCCGTACACTCTGCAAGCACACGTGTGTGACACAAAACACGAGAAAGAAAACAGACAGCATTATGTGACAAAACGCATGTGACAGGGAAACCTGCCCTGTCACTTCTACTCAAGACGGCAACATGTGTTTTTTCTCCCCTACAATAGGTTGTAGTCTTCACTCGCAGTCCGACTACAAATACAGATTTGGCAGTCTAAGCTACTAGAAAGGGTAAAGACATTCCAGGAACAGGATTAGAGGTTTCCTGAGCAGGCGGGGGGGGGGGGAGCTGGGCCTGGCAGGGATGGACAGGGAAAGGTTGTAAGAGCCTCAGAGGGAGGATAGTGTGTGATGGGGAGCTGGAATGTCATTGCTGGGTCCAGGGAGACTTTTACAGACTTGTGGTGCAAAAATGAAATTCTGTCAGCAAATAACCAGACTTCAGGCAAAAACAAATGAGCTAAGGCAGCAGATTAAAGTCAGACTGATGCATATCCTGAGCACAGTAAAAACAACCCCAGGCCACTGTTTTAAATGTTTACTTCGGGGTTCAGGTGATGTTATTCCTTTGCATCCTGTCCAGACCAACCAACATTATGATGGCTTTGCAATATCGAACCAGATGGATATGCTTATAACATATTATTTCTTTCTCCTGTTTACGGTATTTTCCAGGTTGGCTGTTTTTAGTTTGTAGACTTTTACTGAAAATTGTGATATGAGTCAACTTAGGTCAGTGAGAACTTTGCATCAGTAATTCAATATGAGCTCTGAGTTTGACATTGAGAAATTTTACATAGGAACATTGCGCAAAGGCAGAGACACTGACTTGTTCCGTGTTTTTCATGAAAGCTTTGAGCGAGCTTTTCAGTCCATGCAAAGTATGACAACCTCCTTGATTTGGATGAGGAGAAAAAAATAACCTTTTCAGGACTAATCTGGGCAAAATAATAGAAAGAGCCACATAGCGAATAGACTGAAGCAGGGGTTCATGGGAAATACGGATTTTGTACCAGCTGGATCTTATTTTTGTACTTTCAGCCTTTTTTCACTTTGACTTTCAACTACTGAATTCTGGGAAAAGACTGTGATTTAAGTTTTAAACAAACACATTAGCCAGACTTAGTTTCAGTAAAAGTGGAAGAGAGGAATGACGGGAATCAATATCATTAAAAGCCCCTGGCTGTTTGATGTAAGGTTAGCAGATAAAAGGGTACTGTCTCACAGCATATTCATCAATTCAGTTGCACACAGCAGAAGAAAAAAAAATATATATAACCGATAACATCTGGTGAAAAGGTGCAGATGTAACCGTTGGCCTGCTTATGACCCGTTTGATTATCTTGTGGTTCTTGCCCTGTCGGCCTTTAGCACAGCACTGTTAGTGTTCCCAGGTTGGAGTGCAACAGTGTTACAGATGGCAGTCAAAAGTATTAAAAAATACAACCCAAGTTGTAACAAATGAGATTTTTCCTTGAGATGATCCATCTGAAGGGGGGTTTGTGGGAACACATACTGCCCAGAGACTCTCACACACCATCTCTGGGTCTTACCCAGTTCACAGGCCGTTCCCATCCAGCCACTGGCACATGAACATTTTCCACTGGTCTTGTCACAGGTGGCTCCGTTCTGACACAAGCAGCGCTGCCGACAGTCTGCTCCAAAAAAACCTGCTGGGCATTCTGGGGAGAAAAAACACAGGTAAAGCCATCCTGTGATCTCTTATTTAACTGTTGAATAGATGATCACTGTACTCGGTGGTACATTCACCTTCTGCGCATTTAGGTCCAGTCCAGCCTGGTGTACACACACACTGCCCGGTGGCCGGGTGGCAGATGCCGTCATTAAGACAGCTACAGGTTTGGTTACAGCCCTCACCAAAGGAACCAGTGGGGCACGCTGCCAGTAGAGAGACAAACAATATCACTACCTCTCCGTGAACTCTGCTGATCAAAAGTGGAAATTCCAGGCACTGGTAAGTGATACAGGCCACAGCAGAGGGACCATCAAGATGGTACTTTCTCATGTGCAGCTGGGCTGGGCTTTCCCAAATAACTCTGAAACGCATCATTCCTCTTCCAGTTTGATTCAGTGTTAAAAACGTGCTTCCAGAAATGTCCTCAACAGAATAATCACCGTGTTTCACAAAACTAGAGATATATCAGGACTTTCTGAGGACTTGACACCCACTAAGGTTGCAGAATGGACCGATCCAGCCAGACGAACAGGAGCAAACTCCACTGACGTGGTCACAGCTCCCGCCATTCAGACACAAACACTTCTCCTGGCAGTCCAGCCCATAGAAACCCTGAGGACACGCTGGGACACAAATGTTAACGTCATATAGAAGCACTCAGTAGCTGAATCTGTCTTTGTGATTCGGGAATTTCTCTTACGCTTTTCACAGAAGGTTCCTGTCCATCCGACTTGGCAGGTACAAGCTCCGCTCACATGGTCGCACAATGCCTTGTTGTCACACTGACATCGATGACGACAACCAAGACCAAACATTCCTGCTGGACACTCTGAGAAAATACCACACAAATGTTTTGTATCTTAAAAACAGAAAGATCATGTCAGGTCATGTTTGATACAAGGGCAGCGCGGCAGAATCTTGCCCCACAACAAAAAGTTCACGGGTTCGGTTCTTGCATGTTCTCCCCGTGCCTGCATGGTCTTCCTCCAGGCACTCCGGTTTCCTCTGACTGCCTAATAACATGCATGTTTGGGTTAATTGGTGACTCTAAATCGTCTGTAGGTCTGAGTGTGTGTTTGTTTGTTTCTGGGTGTGGCCCTGCGATGAACTGGCGACCTTTGCGGGGTGACCCCACCCTCACCCACAGTGAGCTGGGATTGGCTCCAGCAACCCCCTGACCCGAAAACAGATAGAGCAGATGAAGAGGAATGATGAATGAATGTTTGGATGAATCATATGCAAATCAAAGGCAAAAATATTACAGCCACTATATGCAGCATTTGAAATCTTTACTTTGGTGCGACCTGATAGCAGAACGACAGGAAGACAAAGTCTTTACATATGTACTGCATCTACGTTCAACAGCATTTCTCATCTATCCACATTTCAGATATCATGACTACATACAGATTCCTCAGCCATAAAAAATGAACTTCTCAAGTCTGTAACATAAACACCAACTTACTCTGATCACAGTGTGTCCCTGTGTAACCAGCCTCACAGTTGCATTGGCCTGTCAAAGCATCACAGCTGCCGTCTCCATTTCTACAGTCACAGGTTTCAGCACAGTCAGCTCCCCAGTGTCCTGCATCACATGCTGCAACACGAGCTTCACAATCAGGTCAAATATTTCTAGTCACAAATACAGATATTTCAGTGCCATTTAAGATGCTGATGATGCTTATCGTAGGTTAGGTTTGGTCTGCAGCAGTAAGAGATGTTTTTACTGTTACCTTTCCTGCAGTTGTGTCCGGTCCAGCCTGGAGCGCAGGTGCACCGCCCGTTCACTGGGTCGCAGTGAGCATTGTTCTCACACAGACACTTCCTTTGGCATCCTTGACCAAAATGTCCACTTGGGCACACTGCACAGGGAAAGAAATATTTAGAGTCAAGACTAATCTACCGTAAGAAACTCGACCGGATCGATTGAGAAGCACAGCAAGTTACTGTGACAGTTTCTGTTCTGTGATTGAGCTGTCAAGTGAAGCTTTAAGAGCCAGCAGTTGGCTTAAATGGAATTATAATGACATATGTATCTCTTGTCCAAGTGTATGTCCAAGGAATTTTAGGTGACAACTACTGAGAAAAACTGCTCCTCTGTTCTTTAGCATGTTTTTCTGAAACTGCACGGCTGCAAGAGTTCGATATTCCACAGAGCCGTCATCTGTCTCAGCTGGATGACTCTTTGATGCTTGTTGCTATGGAAACTTAACCCCCCCCCCCAAAATAAAATGCACACAGCTGATACTCACAGTTTTGGCAGAGTGTGCCCATGAATCCTGGTGGACAGACACACGATCCATTGTGTTTATCACAGGAGCCACCATTTTCACAAGCAGGGCAGGTTTCTGTGCAGCCTGGACCCCAGAATTCCTCCTGACACACTGCCAAACATTCATTTCACATGTTTTATTGATTCATGAACTGGGTGGATATTTTTCCTGTGCAGCTAAAGATGTGCCGGCACTCACAGTTCTCACAGTGCTTTCCTGACGTTCCAGCTGGACACTTGCATTGTCCTGTCACTTTGTCACACGGAGCACTGGTGCAGTTGCAGGGATGAACACAGCCTGTCCCAAACCTTCCCTCTGGACAGTCTGATGCCAGACACACAGAAAGAGCTCATCTTAAAATGAGGAGACAAAAACAAAAGTAGAGCAAGTCCTCTGTAGGACCGCCTACCTTGATCACAGTTCTCCCCATGAAGACCAGGAGGACACTTTCTTTGGCATTTTCCAGTCACATGATCGCAGGACACTCCAGGTGGACAGGAGCACTGCTGCTTACAGCCGGCTCCATACGTACCTGAGATACATTCTGGAGACAGAGGAGGACAAAGCGAGTCTGTCAATTTGAAGTACACAACCGGCAGTAGACAACCAGCAGTACACAACCGGCAGTACACAACCGGCAGTACACAACGATCAACCAATCAGCGTGTTTCACCTCAAGCATGAACACCTGAACAAAAATAAACCTCACATATATTAGGACTCCCACAGAAAACTGCTGTAATGCAGGTTTCAGATGCAAATGAGAATTTAATATTAACTAACAATTCTTTGAATAATACATTTAGTGGGAAGCCATGAGAATATATATATAATAAAAGCAGCTAATTTAGACTGTTAATGAGGCGTGACCTGGATTAAGAAGTGTTCTTTCAGTTTCTCTCATTCTGCCAACGTAAACCTTTGAAACTTTTCAATGAAGGGGGAAGCAAAGATTGGATTTTATATTCAGGTAATTGGACTTTTTTAATAAACAATTCTTACCTGACACACATAATAAATTAAAAAGAAAGTTGTGTTTATTTTATATGCCACAACATTCCTGCTCTTTTGATCCAAGTTAATATTTGAACCTATTTCCATCATTATCACCACCACTTCAGTGAGTGTGTGTATTTTGATAATAGCAGATGGTGCGCTCACCTTCCTTGCAGGTGTTACCATGGTAACCAGCTTTGCAGACACAGGTGCCATGGCGACGGTGACACTGCAGAGTGTTGTGCTGGACACAATGACACTCCTCAGAGCAGCCTGGACCGAACGTCCATTTGGGACACGCTGGAGGAGAAGAGGGAAAAGACAAAGCAAGGACAATTTCACAACAAGAGTTATATTCACTAGTTATATCCACAATCAAGTTCTGACCAAGTTCAGCAGCTTTTTCAACCATCTAGTAACCACAGATGATAACATATCTGGACTGGGATTAAACTGTGAGCAGCGATGGCGATGCCAGATGACATTTCTTATGTTTTTGTGGGTATAAGCCAATAAGGTCGCACTTAAGTTGGTGATGGCCCACAAGTCATTGATTTGGGCCTCCGTGTTTAACCAAAGTAAGTCAGTGAGTAGCAGAGTGATGCAGGACCAGACAGGCTGCCATACATTGAACCATCTGTACATGATTTCACTGCACATGAAGGGAGGAAGGGCACTGCAGGAGTTCAGGTGTGAGATAAAGGCCTCTTGAGGTTAATGAACTGGGGGTCAGCTGAAGAAGTCACTTTAGAATCTAATAATCCAAAAAATAATCAAGAAAATAATCAGAGGGAGATAAATCCTTGATGAGAATCATCATTAATTATAATTGATGACATGAAACTGTAAAATGCTGATTTTACATGAATGCATCACTATTTATATTCTTATAACTGATCCTAGTAAATATGTGAGAGTGGTGATGTTAAAAGAATGGGACTTACGGAGGTGACAGAAGCGTCCATACAGTCCAGGATCACACAGACAGGCTCCATAGGTTCGGTGGCAGCGTCCATTATTTGCACAATTACACTTCTTGTTGCACAGTTTTCCATAGAAACCCTTTGGACATCCTGCACGGGTATTGAAAAACATTTAAGTTTGAAAAGGAAGGAAAAAGGAAAAAAGAAAACAGGAAACATGTTTTGTCTTACTCACCGTCCTGACACAAGTCTCCACTGACTCCCGGAGGACAGCGGCAGCTCCCAGTGACCGGATCACAGCTGGCCCCATTTTTACACTTACAGTGAAAGGAGCAGTTTTTACCAAAATAGCCTTCAGGGCATGCTGCGAGATTAGAAGGTAAAAGAGTTCATCACTGTAAAAATGAACCAGCAGTGACATGATACACAAGTGACAGCAGGCGGTGAGCCACTCCTCACTCTGGTTGCAGAGGATGCCTGTCCATCCGTTGGGGCAGTCGCAGCCGTTCTTCCATACATTACATTTTCCTCCATTAGAGCAGTCATCACAAGTCAAGCTGCAGTCGCTCCCAAAAGTGTCATCCAAGCACACTGCACACAACAGATTTCAACACCAGCAAGTTTATGTTTCACTTTTATCACATTGCAATTCTAAACATGATCACAAACACAGTGTTAACCATCACCAGTGTTTTATTCAGCTAGACACCGTATTCTCACCGTTTTATTTTTTAAGTACACTGGAGGCAGCACTGCAAAACACAAATGTCCTTTCAGATACAAATTTAGAATCAATGTCGAGTTGACGCTGCCATGTTAAGGGAAGTAACTTCAAGTGCTCAATCCATTATGTTTAGACTCAAAACAGAGTGAATAACGTCCTGATTCAAACCTCAGCTATCTGCCTACATGGAAGCCTCACTGATTCTGCCAGAGATGCTGTGGTGTTAGCAGCATGTAGCCGCAGAACCGTGTGCGCTGTTCCTGCCTGCAGTAAATAATTCTGCCAGACAGCTTCACCTCCTGGAGTCACACTCTGGTAATCAGATACAGGTTGTGGTTCCTGTTAATGATAATGACTAGTTCGTGGTGTACAAGAAACCCACCAAACTTCTCTGCCAGGTTGCTCTCAGCCCTCAGTTCCCCCTCGTCATCCTCATAGTCGTCGTAACGCTCCAGAGGTTGGCTGTAGTCCTGCAGCAAGGTGAGCTGGGGACGAACGAGAGGCAGCTCCATGGGGCCTCCGCTGGAGAGGGCCTCGATTGCATCTTCTAGTGCTGTGGAGCAGTGGAAAGGAGAAAACAGAGCAAGGAAGGACATTACCTACGATCAAATGTTGAGTAATCTCAGAGTGACTTTTTCAAATGATACAATTCCTGTTAACGACTGCAATCTGAGCTTTAACACAATATCAACCACAAGTCTCAACAATTCACTTCATTCACAATTTAGACCAAATGGTTCAGTACGTAGGATGCATTAGCAGTTGGACAGGAACATGGCGTGGCATGTGTCTGGTACATTTCCCAAATACTTACGGATACAGGACTGCCGGTCCTCGTCCAGACGGAAACCCCGCCGGCAGAAACACTGGAAGGAACCAGCACTGTTTTGGCAAGTGTGATCACAACCGTTGTCCGCAGCCAGACACTCATCTACATCTAAACAACACAGACACAGCACAGACTCACATGCTTTTCATTCATTAAGAGGCAACACTGAGAAAAGCCAAAACTGTTTAGCTGAACTGTGCTCATTTTACGTATTAAAGCAAAAAGAAAACATTATGCATATTTGTGTTGACGTCATATGAATACATGGAACTTCAACTGGTCCCACTTCAACTGGAATAAAAATTCTCTCTCAGAGAAGCAGGACTGCCATCCACTGTTGGACTGGGAGCTTAGCATACCATCACAGCTGCAGCCATCTGAGTTCAGCCTGTAGCCTGCAGAGCAGTAGCATTCATAACCTCCAGGGTAGTTGGTGCAGTCCTGCTCACAGCAGGAGCTCCGTTCTCCACACTCATCCACGTCTGCCAAACACAACAAGCAAGAAGGCAAAAATGATGATGTGTTCTCCTGTTCACTGAGAGAAACCTTTTTTTGAGTTAATGTAAATTGTACCAACAAAAAGTCAGAGTTACGTCCTTTTTCCTTTCCATAAACTGTGATTCAACTCAGTGTTAACTAGAATTTACTGTCCTCCATCTCCTGACCAAAATTAACATTTCTGATTTCTGACAAATTCACAAAAGTTTACTTCACTTTAAAAAATGTCATTTAAAAAGCGTTTGTGTTTTAGGCTCAATAGGCTCAATAGGGTTGATCAGAGGATCAATAGGGTTTTTAGCTTGGGTAAAAGTAATTCTGTGCCTGATCTGTCCTGGGCAGGGATGGCAGCATCAGTGTGAGGACTTTTTAAAATAATTTATTTTAGACACTTATCTGCAGTTATAGTGATTGTAAGTTGAGGGACATGGAATTACAACTTGCAAATTTAGTCTGCAGCATCTTCTCATAGGTAGAATGGGATTCATAAAAATAATTTTAATTAAATATTATTCCTGAATTACATTTTCTAATTGGTGGACGGCCCAATAAACAAATGGTCCTGATGCATTTCATGTAGATGCAGATAAGCACCTGGTTCAGTCCCTGGCCAGGCTGGACATTTACTTTCATTCCATGACTCTCCGTCCCCTCCGTCCCCTCCGTCTTTCTGTGCTCTCCTATCTGATCATATAAACCAATGATGTGCCCCAAAAATGTTTATTTAATCCAAATCCATTTGAATTGTTCCTGAATGTGTTTTAAGTGTCAATAGTTTCAATAAAAACACAGAGGTTGTGAATGACATATTTTCAGCTATATTTAGATACAGATAAATATCGTAGGTGAGGACTGATACCCTGTTCAAAGTCTAAGTTCAAAGTGCTAAGAACATCACCTACTGCACGATCGTGGCTGGACATTGTTCAAAGGCATAAAGGCAGACCTTTGCTCTGAGAAAACAAAAAGCTGAGTTTGACGAAAATTGGACAGTTTAAAACTCGTGGTTTCATAAGCCAAGACTAGCTCTCATAACTGCATTGTGACTTCTTACCAACACAGGTTTTAAGGTCATCATCTAGTCTGTAACCATGGTTACAGGAGCAGATTGGCCCATTTGTTGAATGCTGGCAGTGATGCGAACAGCCGCCATTGTTGTTTTCACAGCTGTTCACAATCTCCATCTCGATTCCTGTCATAAGTTGACGGTGAGAAAAGCCCACATGTTGATGAAAGGATCAACCTATCAAGTACTAACTTAATATATGTAGAAACAGAAACTGAGATAATCCTGAGGATTTAAACTGACTGTAACATTGTCTTCCATCAGATCCCAGCTCATACGCCGTGTTACAGACACAGGCATAAGAGCCCAGAGTGTTGTGGCAGCCATGAGCACAGTTGGCTTCTTCTGTCTCACACTCATCAATATCTGTGACAAAAGTGTTTAGAAAAAAAAGAGAATTACGAGGAGAAATACATCTGGTGAGCACAATTCCATTCGCATTTTCCAGCATTCCATCTTCTCACAAATGAAAACCATCTTTCAGCACACTTCTCAGTCAGTATTAGACATTGACAGTGGAAACGGCTTACAAATGCTGTGCCTCCTTTAGTAACAATTGTACAGTTAATGCTGCTGTTGCTGGTGAAATTACCTTTACAGGTTTTCCCGTCTTCAGCCAAGATGTAGCCGACTTTACAGTCGCAGTGGGCCTTGCCACCATCAACTCGACACTCGTGCATACAGCCTCCATTTTGATCTGCACAGGGGTTCTGCACTGTAATACAAAAAGCACACACTTGAACAGAAAACCCACATGGTGTCAATCTTTAGGGAATGTTTTGGCTCAGCAGTGGAGAAAATTGAAAAAGCTGATGCTATACATCGTAACGTGAAGAGCTTTAAATCCAGCGCTCTTCACCTCCACCTTGTCCCCCTATTGTTCTCTTTGCTCCCTGCGTAGTTGTGTGCTTAACTTGTGTAAGCTTGTTCAGCATCTTGGATGAGAACATTCAGCTCTGCAGAAATTAGGGGAACCTTTTCACTGCCAACATTTATAAATAAGTAAAAGAGTCAAGAAGACAGTGATTAAAAGAAAATATATGTATAATTTCCCACTCATTAGAGAAACAGTCATACATGTCCTGTGAGATTGTAGAGATTAACAAAAACTAAGACTGTCAAAATACTAATCTGGAAAAAAAACTGTGACCAAACTGTTGCAATAGTTTTAATCTAATGTTTTAACCCCGTGAGAGACAGTTAATCCTGCTGCAGTACAGACATCCTTTTAAAATAATTACATCTGGCAGCAGACACAGGCAGTATGTTTTTCCAGTGATTATCAAATCTTTGGCATCACATAATCTCTCAGTCCAGTTTATTAGTGCTCTTTCCTCAGTCACACATCCATTTTTTCGTGTCCTTTTTCTGTCTTGTGCAGGTTCGATGTGCATTCAGAGTTTGGAGACAGGGCACTCACGTTTACAATGCTTGCCGTCCTCTGCCAATTTGTAATTGGGTTTGCAGCGGCAGCGGAAATGAGCAGCAGACTGCTGGACGCAGTAATGTTCACATCCTCCATTGCTGAGGGCACATGACAGGACAGCTAAAAGGGCAACAAGAAAAAATAAAAGTGAGAAACAAAGTGAAATTCCAGAAAGACAGAAGCATTGAGATGTAGCAATATAAATAGAGAAAGTCACAAAGAGTTTAAAAAAAAAAGTGTGTTGAAGGAAAAACACAATTTTCATGTCCAAACTGAAGCTACACATAAGACTTTCTGAATTTTGAATTGACTGCACTGTCACATTTCCAGGAGACAGACTGGCAGATGCTGTCTACAGAGAACCTCTGAGACATCCACCACCACGTGAGGGCCAACAATCAGACAGATTTGAATGGCAGGGCCTCTGTGGTGGACCACACTCATCTACTGACAAGGTCGAGGGCAGAGTCAGCCCAATCATCTGTGTTTCCCTCAAAACCCTGGTAGACGGGCTAGAGCACATCTGGTCAGAGAAAACAACAGGTAGAGCCCGTCATTCTCAAAGATGGTGATTTTCTTACTTGAAAGTTGGAGTCAAGATCCATCATCACAAGATCATGTCAAACCACAGAGTGGTTTCCAGCTCAAATATTACGCAGCCACATGCTAAGTGTGTGGGATAGATCTGACCTCTGTTGGCAGATCAAGCGCAGGATAGGAGGAGCAGAGATGCAATTGAATTGATTTGAGAACATCTGGATATCTTCTTTATCTTGTGAAGACTGTGCGACGGTTGGTATGCGCTTTACCTTATACAATATAAATGGTGTGAAAATGTGCAAAATCGGTTCAGTGCTGATGCAATTGTGACCATGGACAAATTTGCATGCAGCTCACGTGTGTACAGTTTGATGTGAGTCTGAAAGAGTCCACAAATTAATTAGTCCATGAATGATGAAGTGAATTGAGATTTTAATGAAATCAGTCACTTCTTCATGAACTGGCTGTCATATAAGGGGGCGGTTGAGTACCAGTTAATCTACTTCATCACATGCAGCCAAGAAATACACATTGATTTCTTCCCTAAATGTCAGACAGGACACTTTGTATACATTCCTGGCGGCAGAAAACATTGCCAGTCTCATGGTTTTTCCTCTATGAGCTTTTCCTGAAGACTTGTTGATCTAATAGTAACAAAAACATGGTGAATTTCAAAAGACTTTTTCTCGCTTTTGATTTTATCTTTGTTGCAATTAAAACTGTCTAATGTTGAAACCTGGCACCTTTCACTGGGACATTTAACTCAGTCAAAAATATCTTTGTTAGATTGAGATTGAAGGTGAATTTATCTAGGAAACCAGTCTCACCATTTGGTCCAAATCTGCAATCCTCTGCACAGAGGGCTGTGAGGTGAAACTGATATGTACCAGCACAACAGAAAAGTTGACAATTGATTTATACAAATTTAAACTGAATAACATTACAAGTGTGATGCAATAATATAATATAATAATATAATAACTGTATAATTCTCTGCATGGTGTCCCTACAATAAGACTGATGACCTGTCGAGGTCGGCCCTCACAATGTCAGGCACAGCATAAGCAGTATAGAGAGCAGAAAAGAATGAAGTGTAGTACATTTAGTTATTTCAATGTTGAAGCAAAGTAAAGGTTTTTTGCACAACTTCAAATAAGCCTTAATTGCATGAAGGAGGAAAAATGTATATATGGAAATGTGTCTCATAACACAATTATTTATACACTGCAAGTATTGCTCGAGTTTTGACATGATCACACCATTAAATGCTATGTATGTTAAATTTATGAAGAGGGGATTACGTAGCGGTGGTGATTGGTGGCTTTGAAGGACAAATTTATAAATGTCTTTTTAGACCAAGTGAAAGCCATAAATGTATCAAACAGAAAATGTGCTCCTCCCAACAGTGAAGACAGACTGATGTATTCACTCTACAGATGTTGCTGCCAAACTAAAAAGTGTGGTGTCCAAACTACAGCTGGAACAATGAGTCAGTTCATCTGGTGTTAGAGATGTGACACTTTCTTTTATCCTTTGTTATAACTAGACATGAGCGACCAGTGACAGAGCGGCGACCTGATCCCTGACTACTTGGACATTCAATAATTTTCTAAATGTATCCAGCCAGTTCTTCATTCTCAGGCTTTACTGCTTTACTTTGTCCTATGTGATCATGAACTGATAAATAAGTTTAGGCTTTGTACTTTTTGATTTAGATTCTGGATTTGATAATTAAAATAAATGTTACTTCAGTCGATATAAGTACTGCAGAAAAATGAGGAGGTTTAATCATAGCTTGAAAAACAGCTTTTACAAAACTCCACACTGGCAGGATGAACTGTGTGGCTTTACAAGCAAATGTTGAGCTCTCTCATAAAGGGCCTCCCCCCAGAATCACAATCACTCATCTACTGCAACATTGTGAATTTGTTTTATATGATTAGATGTCCATGTCAAGTAGCATATGGGGCTGAGCTTCAATGAAATAATGAGCAAAAAATAATGGCAGTAAAACCTTCCAGAATTTCTTCCAAAACAGTGGTTCGTTGTATGTGTCACTTGATTGAAGTATCCAAGACCTCAAATTATCCCCATCA